>NC_041230.1:34290121-34331214 GCF_002837175.3 Physeter macrocephalus
AGTTTATTTTTGTGTATGGTGTTAGGAAGGGTTCTAATTTCATTCTTTTATAGGTAGCTGTCCAGTTTTCCCAGCACCAGTCATTGAAGAGGCTGTCTTTTCTCCATTGTATATTCCTGCCTCCTTTATCAAAGATAAAGTGACCATATATGTGTGGGTTTACCTCTGGTCTCTCTGTCCTTTTCCATTGATCTATATATCTGTTTTTGTGCCAGTACCATACTGTCTTGATTACTGTAGCTCTGTTGTATAGTGTGAAGACTGGGAGCCAGATTCCTCCAGCTCCGTTTTTCTTTCTCAATATTGCTTTGGCTATTCAGGGTCTTTTGTGTTTCCATACAAATTGTGAAATTTTTTGCTTCCAATCCAAGAACATGGTACATCTCTCCATCTGTTTGTATCATCTTTAATTTCTTTCATCAGTGTCTTATAGTTTTCCACATACAGGACTTTGGTCTCCTTAGGTAGGTTTATTCCTAGGTATTTTATTCTTTTTGTTGCAGTGGTAAATGCAAGTGTTTCCTTAATTTCTCTTTCAGAGTTTTCATCATTAGGGTATAGGAATGCAAGAGATTTCTGTGCATTAATTTTGTAACCTGCTACTTTACCAATTTCATTGATTAGTCCTGGCAGTTTTCTGGTAGCATCTTTAGGATTCTCTATGTATAGTATCATGTCTTCTGCAAACAGTGACAGTTTTACTCCTTTTTTCCGATTTGGATTCCTTTTATTTTTCTTCTCTGACTGCTGTGGCTAAAATTTCCAAAACTGTGTTGAATAATCCTCGTGAGAGTGGGCAACCTTGTCTTGTTCCTGATCTTAGTGGAAATGGTTTCAGTTTTTCACCATTGAGGATGACGTTGGCTGTGGGTTTGTCATATATGGCCTTTATTATGATGAGGAAAGTTCCCTCTATGTCTACTTTCTGGAGGGTTTTGATCATAAATGGGTGCTGAGTTTTGTCAAAAGCTTTTTCTGCATCTATTGAGATGATCATATGGTTTTTATCCTTCAATTTGTTAATATGGTGAGTCACATTGATTGTTTTGAGGATACTGAATAATCCTTGCATTCCTGGGATAAACCCCACTTGATCATGGTGTATGATCCTTTTAATGTGCTGTTGGATTCTGTTTGCTAGTATTTTGTTGAGGATTTTTGCATCTATGTTCATCAGTGATAGTGGCCTGTAGTTTTCTTTCTTTGTGACGCCTTTGTCTCGTTTTGGTATCAGGGTGATGGTGGCCTCATAGAATGAGTTTGGGAGTGTTCCTCCCTCTGCTATCTTTTGGAAGAGTTTGAGAAGGATAGGTGTTAGCTCTTCTCTAAATGTTTGATAGAATTCGCCTGTGAAGCCATCTGGTCCTGGGCTTTTGTTTGTTGGAAGATTTTTAATCACAGTTTCAATTTCAGTGCTTGTGATTGGTCTGTTCATATTTTCTATTTCTTCCTGGTTCAGTCTCGGCAGCTTGTGCATTTCTAAGAATTTGTCCATTTCTGCCAGGATGTCCATTTTATTGGCATACAGCTGCTTGTAGTAATCTTCTTTTTCTGTGACATCTTTGTCTGGTTTTCGTATCAGGGTGATAGGGGCCTCGTAGAATGAGTTTGGGAGTGTTCATCCCTCTGCTATATTTTGGAAGAGTTTGAGAATGATAGGTGTTAGGTCTTCTGTAAAGGTTTGATAGAATTCGCCTGTGAAGCCATCTGGTCCTGGGCTTTTGTTTGTTGGAAGATATTTAATCACAGTTTCAATTTCAGTGCTTGTGATTGGTCTATTTATATTTTCTATTTCTTCCTGGTTCAGTCTCGGAAGGTTTTGCTTTTCTAAGAATTGGTCCAGTTTTTCCAGGTTGTCCATTTCATTGGCATATAATTGCTTGTAGTAATCTCTCATGATCCTCTATTTCTGCAGTGTCAGTTGTTACTTCTCCTTTTTCATTTCTAATTCTATTGATTTGAGTCTTCTCCCTTTTTTCCTTGATGAGTCTGGCTAATGGTATATCAATTTTGTCTATCTTCTCAGAGAACCAGCTTTTAGTTTTTTTGATCTTTGCTGTTGTTTCCTTCATTTCTTTTTCATTTATTTCTGATCTGATCTTTATGATTGCTTTCCTTATTGTAAACTTTGGGGTTTTTTGTTCTGCTTTCTCTGATTGCTTTAGGTGTAAGGTTAGGTTGTTTATTTGAGAATTTTATTCTTTCTTGAGGTAGCACTGTATTGCTCTAAACTTCCCTCTTAGAAGTGCTTTTGCTGCATCCCATAGGTTTTGGGCCGTCATGTTTTCATTGTCATTTATTTATAGGTATTTTTTGATTTCATCTTTGATTTTTCAGTGATCTCTTGGTTACTTAGTAACATATTGTTTAGCCTCCATTTGTTTGTATTTTTTACAGGTTTTTTCCTGTAATTGATATGTAGTCTCGCAGCGTGTGGTCGGAAAAGATACTTGATACATTTCAATTTTCTTAAATTTACCGAGGCTTGATTTGTGACCCAAGATATGATCTATCCTGGAGAATGTTACATAAGCACTTGAGAAGAAAGTGTATTCTGTTGTTTTTGGATGGAATGTCCTATAAATATCAGTTAAGTCCATTGTGTTTAATGTGTCATTTAAAGCTTGTATTTCCTTATTTATTTTCATTTTGGATGATCTGTCCATTGGTGAAAGTGGGGTGTTAAAGTCCCCTACTATTATTGTGTTACTGTTGACTTCCCCTTTTATGGCTATTAGCATTTGCCTTATGTATTGAGGTGCTCCAATGTTGGGTGCATAAATATTTATGATTGTTATATTTTCTTCTTGGATTGGTCCCTTCATCATTATGCAGTGTCCTTCTTTGTCTCTTGTAATAGTCTTTATTTTAAAGTCTATTTTGTCTGTTATGAGAATTGCTACTCCAGCTTCCTTTTGATATCCATTTGCATGGAATATTTTTTTCCATCCCCTCACCTTCAGTCTGTATGTGTCCCTAGGTCTGAAGTGGGTCTCTTGTAGACAGCATATATACGGATCTTATTTTTGTATCCATTCAGCCAGTCTATGTCTTTTGGGGGGAGCATTTAGTCCATTTGCATTTAAGGTAGTTATTGATATGTATGTTACTATTACCATTTTCTTAATTGTTTTGGGTTTGTTATTGTAGGTCTTTTCCTTCTGTTGTGTTTCCTGCCTAGAGAAGTTCCTTTAGCATTTGTTGTAAAGCTGGTTTGGTGGTGCTCTGTAAAGGTTTTAATTTCTCTGTCGAATCTGAATGAAATCCTTGCTGGGTAGAGTAATCTTGGTTGTAGGTTTTCCCCTTTCATCACTTTAAATATGTCCTGCCACTCCCTTCTGGCTTGCAGAGTTTCTGCTGAAAGATCAGCTGTTAAACTTATAGGGATTCCCTTGTATGTTATTTGTTGTTTTTCCCTTGCTGCTTTTAATATTTTTCTTTGTATTTAATTTTTGATAGTTTGATTAATATGTGTCTTGGCATGTTTCTCCCTGGATTTATACTCTATGGGACTCTTTGTGCTTCCTGGACTTGATTATTTCCTTTCCCATATTAGGGAAGTTTTCAACTATGATCTCTTCAAATATTTCCTCAGTCCCTTTCTTTTTCTCTCCTTCTTCTGGGAACCCTATAATTTGAATGTTGGTGCATTTAATGTTGTCCCAGAGGTCTTGAGACTGTCCTTATTTCTTTTCTTTCTTTTTTTTTCTTTATTCTGCTCTGTGGTAGTTATTTCCACTATTTTATCTTCCAGGTCACTTATCTGTTCTTCTGCCTCAATTATTCTGCTATTGATTCCTTCTAGAGAATTTTAAATTTCTTTTATTGTGTTGTTCATCATTGTCTTTGCTCTTTAGTTCTAGGTCCTTGTTAAATGTTTCTTGTATTTTCTCCATTCTATTTCCAAGATTTTGGATCATCTTTACTATCATTACTCTGAATTCTTTTTCAGGTAGACTGCCTATTTCCTCTTTGTTTGTTTGTTCTGCTGGGTTTGTACTTTGCTCCTTCATCTGCTCTGTATTTCTCTGTCTTCTCATTTTTCTTACTGTGTTTGCCGTCTCCTTTTTGCAGGCTGCAGGTTCGTAGTTCCCGTTGTTTTTGGTGTCTGCTCCCAGTACGTAAGGTTGGTTCAGTGGTTGTGTAGGCTTCCTGGTGGAGGGGACTGGTGCCTGTGTTCTGGTGGATGAGGCTGGATCTTGTCTTTCTGGTGGGCAGGACCATGTCCAGTGGTGTGTTTTGGGGTGTATGGAAGTTAGTATGATTTTAGGCAGCCTCTCTGCTAATGGGTGGGGTTGTTTTCCTGTCTTGCTTGTTGTTTGGCATGGGGTGTCCAGCACTGGAGCTTGCTGGTCATTGAGTGGAGCTGGGTCTTAGTGTAGAGATGGAGATCTCTGGGGGAGCTCTTGCTGATTGATATTACGTGGGGCCAGAAGGCCTCTGGTGGTCCAATGTCTTGAACTCTGCTCCCACCTCAGAGGCTCAGGCCTGGCATCCAGCCGGTGTACCAAGACCTTGTCAGCCACATGGCAGTCAATTTACATCTTAGCAACCAATTCCTAACAAAATCGACATTTTTTGATTCTCTCTTCCATTATCAGCTTCCAGGATATAAAAAGCTCCAACCATGTAGGAGATCACATGGAAGAGAGTGCAGCTTTAGAGTTGACGTTAAATTCATGCATCAAATAATTACCATGCATTTACTATGTTCCAGTAACATAAGGCAACAGAGGGGGACAAAGTAGATACCATAGAAACTGTCCACAATATGTTCCTAATCCATTGAGAGAGAAAACATTTTGAAACCAATCAAGATGTGCTTGTTTTGTTATAAATTTTGTAAGCAAATAACTATGAACACATGGTTGGGTGAGATTGGTTTTCCTTTTCAGCCCCCAAATTAAAAGATTTAATAATCCTCCAAAATGTGGTAGAGTATACACAGGTTTAAAGCTGGAGAGCTCTGGATTAACATTTCACTTTTGTCACTTTTTAAAATGTGAATTAGCTATGTTATTTAACCTCTTGGAGTCTATTTCCTCATCTTTAAAATGGGTATAAGCATTGAACCTTGTCGATAGGACTATGTTTAGCCCAGTGCCCTATACCTGGTAAATTCTTAGTGAAATGAGTATATAGTGATTTAAAAGAAGATGTAAAGGAGACTTCTGGCCCTTGTTTTGTTGCATTGTATTTTAAGAGGTCAACCTCTATTGATACTATGTATAAAATAGATAACTAATGAGAACCTACTGTATAGAACAGGGAACTCTCCTCAATGCTCTCTGGTGACCTAAATAAGAAGGAAATCAAAAAAGAGGGGATATATGTATACATATAGCTGATTCACTTTGCTGTACCATATAAAGTAACACAATATTGTAAAGCAACTATACTTCATTTAAAAAAAAAAAAAAAAAAAAGAGGTCAACCTGAATCTTGCAAAGCCATCTGTATATCCTCTTGTTGAATAAATGCCTCTGTTATCCATCACACTCTCATCACTTGTGACCAGGTGTGTATTTGGACTCTCTCTTTATTTTAGCAGCGAATTCTTAGAATGTTCCCAGTGTCCATCTGGCATTAATCCTAGGAAATGACAGATACTTAGACCAAATTATGCAAGATTGAAAATGCCATTTGTTCAGCTATTAAACCAATGAAATGATACTTTTGTCAAGAAAAAATCAAAGAAACAAAAAACAACCATGTTCAGTAAGGCAAAGATCTGTATAAGATAAACATCTTTTCTCTCTGTCCAGGGAGAATAAAAGTAGTAGCTTCATGTCATCAATATTTGAAGATGCTTTGAAATGTGTTTAAGTTAGAAAGATAGACAACATCTGAAATTGTATTTTCTTCTCTAATTTATCCTTTTAATTCTTCTTATTTAAAATCCTTGTCTCCTAACAGCTGTTGAAACAAAGAACACAGGATTTGCTTTGACTTAAATATATTATATATTCCTAATTCCCCTCCCAATCTCAAAATGATTTCGGTAAGACAATATGCTAAATCTAAGAAAAAATTGCTCTAAATTTTTGGGACAAGGTGAGCCAAAAAATCTGTTTTTAGGTCGTCACCTATTCTTATTTAAAGAACAAGGCCCTGAGGCCAAAAAAAAAACGACTCTCCATTGATGTTGTTTCACATTCCCTCTACCTACAGCTCAGAGGGCAGGTAAGGTTTATTTAAGGTCATTTCAGAGTATCATATTAGGGCATATCATAAGGATAGTGTTTTTTTTTTTTTTTTAGTGTTTTTTTTGTTTTTTTTTTTTGTGGTATGCGGGCCTCCCTCTGCTGTGGCCTCTCCCGTTGCGGAGCACAGGCTCCGGACGCGCAGGCTCAGCGGCCATGGCCCACGGGCGCAGCCGCTCCGCGGCATGTGGGATGTGGGATCCTCCCAGACCGGGGCGCGAACCCGGTTCCCCTGCACCGGCAGGCAGACGCGCAACCACTGCGCCACCAGGGAAGCCCAGGATAGTGTTTTTTTAATGCAAATTCTAGGATGTTCTTCCATATGGAGAACACTGAGTGAAACTGGGCTTTGATCATTGTCTGATTTCTGCTTCTTGACTCTCCCAGTTACTCAACATCAGATAAATGGAGATGATATATGAGAGAGGAGAGAGAGACTATAATTCTTAATCATTCTTCTAGAGCCTCTCCCCAGGTCAGGAAGAATTGGAGGGATTTGGGCTGGAGGACAGAGAGGCAACATGCAGACATGTTTAGAATCAGCCCTTCCCTTGGACCCAGGTGTATTTCCTTGAGTCTTAGCCTTAGCTCTCTCCCTTCCTGTGGAGAGAAATACCCAGCAGAACCAACTATACAGGGGATCCTAATGTACCAGACTGAGATGAGTTTACCCTGGACTCAAGCTGGGCCTTGCTACTTCAATTACCCCATCTGCTATTTCATATTGACACTATGTTCTTGTGTTCCAACTCCTACTATAAAGGTCATGAACTGTGCTTGTCATCTCTGTGTCCACTGGGCATTGAACCAGGTCAGGCATGTGGTGGGTACCTGGTAAATATTTGTTGAACATCTGAACAGATGCATGCATCCATCCATGCCTGGACGGATAAATCAATGGTGGAATTTAGAAGATAACAAAGTATGCATTAGTAAGTATTAGTCATGCACAAACTATGTTGTCCTTGCATATAAACAGGTGTTCCAGGGAAGAAACAATATTGCAACAATTATAATTTTCTAACATTTTCCACTTGCATTATTATCACTAGTAATACCACTACTTCTACTACTAGTTATCCTTAGAACTTAAAGATACCAGGTACCAGATAGTTCATAGTAAAGATAGAAAGTGCCCCTATGATTCCATCCTATTTGAAATGCTTGTACAGAAACAGAGTACTAAGAATATGGACACATATGGAGTTCTTTATAATGGTGAAATTCCCTCTTTTGCCGGAAGTGCTAAGGTTTGGCCTATGGAATATCATTTTGTTAATGGCAACTGTTATCAGCAATCGATAAATGTATAACACTCAGAAGCATTGGAGGATAAAACTGCAAACTCAATGTCTAAACACACAGAAAAGTTATTATCTCACTACTGGTCAGGTCAGTTTTGTGCACGTTATTTTTAATTATTTGTATTTTTTTTCCCAAGGACAACAAATAAAATTCTGCTGCAATGGGAATCACTGTAATATGATAACACTCTTGTGTTTTCCTTGTGGCTTTTTTTTTAACCTTTTGAACTGCAAAGCTATTGCCATAACGTACAATAGCAAGAGCCTCCTAGGACTTGCATCCGTGACATCATACTTCCCCTTGGACAGGTGCAAGACTCTGTATCTGAAGCGGTTCTATTTATCTGGAAATAGGAGTAGAAGGGGTCACGAGCAACTCCAAAGTTCTTGTATCTCGCTCAGTTAACTAGGAGTAGAAGTTTTCAGTCAATGTCAAAGTGGTAGTGCTCTGCAAAGGCAATTAAATGTCATTTAAAATCAAAAGACTCAAATATGATTCTTTTTACTACTATTTGTTGAGATCATGATTTCCTTAAACCTTGCTGTCTTCCTTTATAATATTAGTTGATAATACATTTTACCATACAACATGTCTGTAGGAAACAGGTGAAAGAATATATTTAGTACTGTCAATGTTTAGTGAGACTGATATCTCATTCTACATATGCCATAGTTAAGTTCCCTTGTATCTGTTATTCTACAGCCTTGTTGATGATGCTTAAAAGAAAAAAAAAAAAGAGATCATGTATCTGGTTTAAAAGCAGTAGGGAAATGTAGTCTAATAGTTCCCTTCTTTTACCCTTATCCTGCTACCAGAAGCAACTCTCCCGCCCAACAAATTTTTATTTTTTAGTTCATTTAGCTTTTTATATTGGCATTTACCTCCATACATCTAAATAATATGTGCACCTTCTTATTTTCCAACTAGTCAAATTTGTTTTCCTCTTATGTTAGATGTGGATTGAGTTCTTTCACACTTCTGCCCTTTCTCCCTTCTACCATATAAATTATGTCTCAATTTTCAGATACATATTTCATTGTTATTGCTATATCTATATAAATAGTATTCATTACTGAGCCAAGAAATATATTGATTTAATTGCCTGTTTTGAACAACTGTTTTTGTTTTGATTATTAATAACTGTCTCATTTTTAAAACTATTTTTCTGTAAAAATCCAAGTGTTTCTACATTTTCCCAGGGCTCTTTAAAAATGCCTTTCAATACAATTCATTAAACAGTCAGGAAGGCAGACAATTTATTTATGTTTTTTTTTTCTTTTTTGTTTTCCCGGAAGATCTCCATGTAGATGCCCACTGTCCCCTGCCACAGCTTACACTGGTTGCTTCCCAGACCTACTGTGCAGCTGCCATCTTGGAATTCCCCCTTCCTTCTCTTCAACATTGGTTTCCTCATCAGACAATCCCCTTGTATTTATTCTTCCTCAGTATATTTCCTAATTTTGGAAGAGATAATCCTTCAATAAGTTATTGAAAACTGTGCATGACATGGAAAAGGAATGTGTTGTAAACTTAAAATGAAGTTGAGTGAGAAGCTATGACCCTGGTAGGATACAGATGAAGTGTAAATGATGGTGTTCTACTTGAAGAATGGAAAGGGACTCGCTGAGCATCCAGTCCACACTTCTCATTAGATCACAAGGGGAGAATGATCAAAAGGAAGTTAGTAGCAAAACCAGAACTAGAACTGCCAACCCCCAATTAACAGCCAATTTTTTCACACACACGCTGTCAGGGTGTGTGCTCCATAACTTTTGTGCTTCTTTCAATTTTCAGTCCTTGCAAAGATACTGTGCTATGTGCCTCACTGTGACTATAACAATTTTACAGGTGAAGAAATGGGGAAAAGAATAACATAAATTGATCAAACTGTACAACTAGTAAGTAGCAGATTAAGACTTCCAAAAATACACACACACACACACACACACACACACACACACGAGATCTGCATTTAAATATTTACTGTTTTTAAAAGTCCATTTCTATTCATGAGCTTAAAACATAAAAATTAAGTAACCAAGGACATCTTTTTAAATGTTTCATGAGTTTTCCTTTGTTCAAAATTGGTAATAGTACTAGCCACGCTGTGTGATTACTGCGGAGCTCAGAAGTTCAGCTTTCTCTAAAGGTCAGCTAGAAATTTTCAAAAGGGCAAAGCTGATTCCATGCACGCAATGCTTGTGCAGGAGGATATTAGTGATGGCTTTCTGAATTGTTTCTCTCCTTAATGAGCCAGTGTTCAAGGTACTTCAAATTCCTAATCTGTCTCCTTTTCTAAAGCCACATTGAGTACAATAAAATTTGTTTTACAATTTAAGGTGAATAGCATTGTCCCTATAAAGCTGAAACATTAACATAATAGTTATTGGAATTTCCTGAGCAATGTTGATACACTATGAACATTACTGAGTGAAATAAAAATACATTAAGGAGTAGAAACTAAATTCACTTTCATTTGTTAAACAAATATATCCTGAATGCCTTCATGCCTGCCAACCTTGTTGATATCCAGCTACACAGATGAGCAAGTTACCCCCTGTCTTTAAAAGCAGGAAACAATTACAGTACAAATGTTTAAGCCAATAACTTAAATACATTGTGAGAATTATGATCATTGGTTTATAAAGCACCATGTGAGGGCTTCCCTGGTGGCGCAGTGGTTGAGTCCGCCTGCCGATGCAGGGGACACGGGTTCGTGCCCTGGTCCGGGAAGATCCCACATGCCGCGGAGCGACTGGGCCCGTGAGCCATGGCTGCTGAGCCTGCGCGTCCGGAGCCTGTGCTGCGCAAAGGGAGAGGCCACAACAGTGAGAGGCCCGCGTACCGCAAAAAAAAAAAAAAAAAAAAAAAGCACCATGTGATAACGAACAGTATCCAATATGTACAACTAGGGAGTACAAAATAGGAATAAAGAATAATTTACACAGTTTAGTTTGATTAACAAATTAAAGGATAATCACTTAAATGTATTTGCTTAGATTATTTCTCTTGGGTTTACAGGAAGCTATTGAAAGATTGTATCTGGAATATGGATTAAGGACTTTGGGATAAGAGATTTGCTTTTCATTGTGTATAATTTTATGCCAATTGCTAAAAAGCACCATTTGCCTAAGATGAAAGATGGACATTTAAGTTAGTTTTAGGGATTCAAGAAGTCTTTGTAGAATATGTGTCACCTGAATCAGTTGTCATACATGAAGAAGAGTAACAAGGTAATGAAGTACAGAAGGGCTTTCGAGATAATGGGAACAATACATCATAAATGTCAGAAGTGGGAAATATTAGTCTTACTTTATTACCAGGGGATGAGGCAAGTCCTGGTGAGAGTGAAGCAGCCGTGAGAACCAGAGCTGCAATGGGAAAGCTTTCCGTATTCTGTTAAGACCTTCCAGTTCACAATGAAGAACTGAAAACTGCATGCCCGGGGATGGCAGTACTCACCAGGAAAGACTTTCACTGATTCAAAAGAGTAATGAATTTTTCCAGGAAATTCACTTTGTAAGAAGTTCTGTATGCGGTAATGCCTTTTTAGGATTAAAACACATATATTATATTATGGTGTTTGTTAGAGAATAATTTGACTTCATTTTCAGTCATATGATAGACTAGATTCCTGAAAAACTAACCACTCCAGCATTCTTAAAATACTGGAAAAACATAATAAAAATGCACTGAATTGCTTAGTTGAATTTACTAGAAATTAAGGGAAATCCCCAAGGGCCAAACTTTCAGCGGAAGCTGAAAACCACAGGGGCATGCTGCCTTTGATACTTTAGCTATCCTGCGGGCATTAGTCATTTCCGATCCAATTCGCCTCAAGGGAGAAATGGACAAAACGATGGACCAGACAAGGTCAAGTATTAACATTGAGACACTTCAAGGATTAAAATTTCAGTGAAGAACATACAAAAATGTGTGTGTGTGTGTGTGTGTGTGTGTGTGTGTGTGTGTGTGTGTGTGTGTGTGTTTGACTCAGGGCTCTGGGAATAAAACAACAAAATTCTTCCCTGAGAAGTAATTCCATCAGGTTTTCCCTTGCTACTCACCTGCGGGGAGGGCATCAGAAGGAGGATGAAAAGAGAATGAACATACACTGAGGAGTCTGTAAGTGGCCACTGAAACCTAGGGATTGCGTGAAACACCTCAGCCCTGTCTCTACCAGTTGGGTCAATAAGCATAGGGTACATGCCAGCCAACTGATTTTCACAAATTGCATATGTGATACTAAGAGAAGAATGAGAACCACCCCCAAATATATTGCTTTTGAAATAAGCTGTGTTTCTATTGCTCACTTCCAATAAAATCTCCTTGCCTGAGTCTGTAAGTTTGTACATTTTCTGTCACCCTGTTAATCCATGTCTCCAATAAATTTATATCACTGGTTTCTGGGACTTTAAGCAGAATTATAAATGGTCCCTGAGATTTTGAATTTTTTAGATATCAGTATATAGCACAAATTAAAATGTGGGAAGAGAAAGAGTGGGTACACCTGATTTCTATTTGAGGTAAGTAAGGAAACATAGCACATGTAACATTTTTGATGGTGAACATTGAGATTCGTTTCCAGATAAAGGATAGGTTATTTTTTTCTTTGTGCCTTCCATTTTACTTATTTATTTTTATTACATTTATTTATTTAGGCCTGGATTTAAAAAAATATTTTTAATGTTTATTATTATTTTTTGGCCACACCATGTGGCATGTGGGATCTTAGTTCCCTGACCAGGGATCCAACCCATGCCCCCTGCAGTGGAAGCATGGAGCCCTAACCACTGAACCACCAGGGAATTCCCTATTTAGGCCTTGATGTTTATAAATACTGAAGTTCATTGATATGACTTTGTATTCTCCCTCAGTCATCATCATTGATTTCTCCTGCTTTTCATTAAAAGGCTTTGCAGTTATTGTAAATCACAGTTGCTCCATGCAGGCAATGCCCTACTAAAACTGGCAATGTACTTTCCTTAAGATAAGGAAGAAGTTCTTGAGGACCTGATGACACCTTATTTAATCAGGGTACACCAAATGTAGGGACCATTCACTTTCTTGAGTTTCTGCTTTACAAGGTATCATGTTTATTACTCCCAATCATATGTGTCTCCTGTAATGAGGAAACCAATATGCAAAACGATGTCTTATGATGCAAATGTTATGTGCCTCTTATACCTGTAAGTTTCTCTTAACCAATCATTCAAGTATGTTCTTTCATACATAATGCAAGGCTCTCAAATACACATTTTGGTCAAACCACCACAAGAAACAAAAAATCTGATTCCAGCCAGATCTGTTTGATACCTTTCTGATATTTCATTCTGCTACATATCCAAAAGAAAGGAAAACAGGATGTTGAAAAGATATTTGCACACCCATGTTCATTGCAACAGTGTAAACAATAGTCAAGAAGTGGAAGCAACTCAAATGTCCATAGTGGGATGGCTGGATAAACAACAGGTGGTATACACATACAATGAAATATTATTTACTCTTAAAAGAAAAAAAAAAAACATCCTGTGGTGTCACATGCTATAACACTGATGACCTTGAGGGCATTATGCTGAGTGAAATACACCAGTTCATAAAGAGACAAATAAATACCATATGATTCCACTTATATGAGATATCTAGAGTTTTCACAATCATGAAACTGACATTTTAGGTTAAAAATGTCAAAACTTCTGAGTAGTTACATGTCAAAGTCCTGATATCTTTTTCTTTATTTGGCATTTGCAGATTAGGAAAAGTGAGAACTAACATTTAATCAACAACTACTAGATGCCATATACTCTGGTCAGTAATTGTCCTACACATTTATTGTTTTTTTTCTGAACAAAGGCACACCTTTTTAGAGTTGGGGAAATGGAAAATTATCTAAAATTGGTGATGTTCTAGTATCATATGGTGGTCAGTGGGTAAATAAATGATGGAGTCAAGATACCAAGTCTAACTCTTTCCAGTAGAAATGTGCTACAAGAAATTGACAGGCCTAAAATAGGCAGAAATTGGAGCCCAGAACCCAGCTGAGTTCCACACTAATTGCTCAGATCTGATCCAAAGGTAACAGTGTGGAGAATGGAGAGTAAAGCTTGGATATTTGCTAGGGAAAGAAATCATCCTACTCCCTACTCCCCTGAAATAAAGAAACCCATTTACAAGTCCAGATAGGGTAACTAAAATCCAATTCCCAAGTTATTCAGAATCGGGTGAAAGAGAGAAGTAGAGATAAGCACCATGCCCAAAGTCACAAATTAAGGAGACATGCCCCAGCTGGGTATACCCTTAAGTCATGGAGCAGAAGCTGTAAGAAACTTCTGAAACCTCCTGGGTTCTGCACCCAGTTCTGTTTAAATAATGTGAGTATTGTTTACTCATATTATTTACATTATTTACTTATATTATTTACCCACATCCAAAGTGGGCCATTTCTGACAGTGAAAAAGGGCCCTATTAATAATTAGACTTGGGGGTAAAAACTCATAAACCAGGACTGTTCCAGCAAAGTCCAGTATGCGTTGATCATACATGTGTAACACTAGGCCACCCCTTGGAGGGCTTCAGGGCTTGTTCTGATGCCAATTAATATCCCTCCACATTTTGCCAGTTTCTCAGGTCATATTTGCTCCTAGAACTGTGTCCTGTAATGCCCTAGACAAACTTGGAAAGCTTGTTTCCCCAAAGGCCAACATTTCTACATGCTCTAAATTATTTTCTATCCAAAAGAAAAGTAGGCTTTCTTGCCAAATAACTAGGATGAGAAAGCATGAACCCTCTATCACTGGGGGAAAATGAGAACTTTCAGAAGTAGAATAATTTATTTAATGCGTAAAGTCAACAAATTAGTTCCAAAGGCATATGAAAAATCCATGCAGAGCTCCTATAATCTCAGAGACACATCCTCGCCATCCACAGAAAACTTCAGCAGACGGGATGACAAAACAGACCCAAGATTCCCAGTTGTGTCTTTCCCTTTCACAAATTAACATTTCATAATATTAACTCTTAATGGTTCTGCTGAGGAAATCTTCTGAACTGTGCTTCTTTAAGGCTGGCAAATGAAAACTGTACTGCTTTCCTTCCCTAAAAAGTTCTAAGGAGGAAACAAGTGAAGGAGCTGGAATGATCAATCTCCATTCACCACTTGGCTCCCAAAATTTGAGCTAGTCTCTCAGCCATCACTTTGGTTATACACATTTCCCCTTTGCTCCAAGTTTGGTAAATGTTTGTCCGGGAATTAAATAATTTCAGTGCAGCAATAATGTTTCCATTTTTGTGAGCCCAGAATATATAATCACTAATGAGAGCCGTCAACAACACAAAATGACTACAATGAATCATATTTTCAGACATAAAAACAAAACAAAACTCTGATGTCGTGGATAACTGCTGTAGCTCTATCATCAGAAAAGAGAGGATTCCTTTTGGAGTTCTAAAACACTGAATGTAGTTTTCATAGCTCCATCACTACTTTGAAGTATTTTAGGAAGCAGGGGACCCCTGCTTTTAATAACCTATTGAGACCAATATCTTCTTTTGAAAGATAAAAGAAGTGAATTTCAGGGAGGGAAGGAATAGTCTCACTCAATGTCAGGCTCCTAGTAAGGATCAGAGTCAGAACTGGAGGCTGGGTCAGGCTGAGTCCCTGGTACTTTGCATTCATATCAGCCTTTTCGCCCTCATAATGGTCTTTGTCACTCTGATACCTGCCAGTATTTCTAATTTTAGTATTACGGTTTTTCTTCTAAATATGCAATCCTTTAATCTATTGAGTCTCATATGGTAACACTGACCTTCTTTTGGCCTCTGTACCATCTGGCCATAGTTTTTCTGTGTGTGTTATGTTGGCCTCTTTTTACCCTTTATTTATAAATGCATTTATATAGTTTAACCTTTGACAACATGCCTGTTAAATACAGCAGGCTTAAGAAAATGTCTCTGTTCTTTCTTATTTCCCTTTACATTTCCCTGTATTTATAAACTTAGAATAAAAGCTATTAAGTGCAAAAAATTTTTTAAATGAAATAGTAGCAGAAGAATAGATGTTTTTAAGTCCTGTCGTAACACTACAATGGTCAAGTCCACATTTTAAAGAGAGTAAAACTGAGAGTCCTATAGGAGATGCTTTAGAAATACTCCCTGGATTTTGGCAACAGTCTTCTAGCTGGTTTCTTGGCCAGCAGCCACTATCTCTTCCATTTCATTTCCATCCAACTGCTGAATTGATCTCCCTAAAATGCAAAATGCATCATTTCATTTACTAGTCTAAATGCCCTCTGTGACTACTTATTATTCAGAGAAGAAAAGATGAATTTACTAACTTTGAGGTCCTTCTATACTCTGCCTTGCTCTTACCTTTCTACTCTTGCTGCCTGTCTCTGGCCCCTGACAAAGATACAGATGATGCTTCAGGAAAAAAAAAATCCCCAAATACACCACGACTCCCTCAGTGACTCTGCACACACTATTTCTTCTGCCTCAAATTTATCTCACTTTTTGACTAAGAATTTTTTTTCACTCTGTGAGATCAAATTCAGATTTTAGAAATTCTAAAAAGTCTTCTCCAGTTACATATTCTTCCTTTCCCTAGTCACACATTCACTCAAAAAATATTGTGTGTTTTCTAGGCCCCAGACCCTCTTTGAAAGGTCAGAGAGAACATGACGAGAAACACAGAAGAATTGTCTCCCCTCATGACACATTACAGAAAATAGAAAAAAATAGAAAAAATAGAAAATGAACAAATAAATAAGCAATACACTTTAAAATAGTGATAAGTGCAATGAAAAAGTAAGAGCAGGGTAAGAGTCAAAAATACCAGGGAATAGTGAGGAGTACCATAAACTTGATTGTTAAGGAGATGTCTCTTAGGAAATGATCCTTGAATGAGCAAATGGAGATGAACTGTACAGGCAGAGGTTCAAATATATAGAAAAAAATACAAAGGATCTAAGTGGATCTAAGTGTGACCAAGTTTGTTAAGCTAATGAACAATGACAGAAAGAAGAATATTTTGATTAGAATGTGGTAAGCCAATGGAAACTGATATCTTGCTCTCCAGGAGGTAAAAAAATATTTATCGGTACATGTTCCTCCTTCAGTGTTCTTATAACTATTTTATATAATATTATTAAACCATTTTTCATATTTATTTTGCTTTGTATGCTTAAATATCTAAGTCCCCTACTAGACTGTGAGATAAAAGTATAGTTATAGTTCACAAGAGTATAGTTTATACATTTTATCTTATTCCCCTGCACCTAGAATGGCCTGAGAAAACACATAGGGTGTGTAGACTAATCTATTCATTCATTTATGTATTTCTTTATTCCATAATTGTTTATTGAGAGCCCAACAGATAACAGGTACCATGTAAAGACACCAGAAATAAACTGATGAGCGAAGGTTATCACAGTCCCTTCCTTAATTATCGAATTTACAATTTTATAGGAGACTCACCAAATAACTACACTGATTAATATAAAATTAAAATCACAATAGGTAACGTAAAGGAGATATACGTCATAGTCAGACAATCAGGGACAATGTCTCTGAAGAGATGGAGTCTAGGCTACAACCTGAAGGATGAACAGGGGCTTATTACATGAAAACTGGGGCTGAAAGAAGAACTTAAGTAAAGGCTAGATGTGGAGGACAAGATTCAAGGCACTGAAAGAGAGCTAGCTTTGCATACCATGTAAAGGATTTTGGCTTTTACCCTAAGAACAATGGTAAGTCACTTGTTTCATCTCAAGTAATTACCCAAGTATTAACTAATTCAGCTTAGTGAGGGCCCACTTCACGGCAAATCTGTCTTAATGTCCTTACCCTCTTCTACAACCATAAGATATTTAAAAATAACAAGTCAAAGTGATCTCCTTGACTAGAACATGGCATAAATGGCCTTCCCTACTGGATTGCCGTTTACTCTCCCAGGATGACTGTCCAGCCGCTCTCATCTATAGAGAGAGTTCATGTGTTCATGTCACTCGTGGCTTTTATTGCCCCCAAATATGAATGCTATCACTTGTCTTTGTACCTTTGAACCTCTGTGCATTTGTGCTGCCACACATGAATGAATTTTTGATGGGAGGAACAATACCCTGGCTTACAACAAGAGATCAGGAATCTTTTGAAGGGCCATGTGTACAGGATTTATGATCTGAGGTTATCAATAACCATCAGATATCTGTCTTGCCCAACGAGAAATTATTACTAGTCTAGGTCTGGATACAAGGCTTTGTGATACATCTGCAAGGTTTTCTCCTTCATTTTAAAAATTTTTTGATAAAACTGGCATAAACAGGAAATACATGATCCCTGCCAATCATAATTAAAAGTTATGATCCTGTTAGTGTCTTAGTAACAGGACTCAAGGTTTGGAAGACTGTCTATCTCTAGCGCAAATCAGCCTACATCTTGCATACAGTTTATATAGTCAGACATATGCAAAGCCTCTAAGAAATAATTTAAATATATTGCAAGAAAAAAAAGATGAAAATGAATCAAGAATAATGTCACATACTGGGTGCAATGTTCTAGTTTTATTATGGCAATAGTCAGGACTTCTCCACAAGATGTGGTTGTTTTGTTAGACCCTGCTGACCACTAACTGACAAAACTAGAGAAATGCCCATGGAAAAATACAAGCAAGAAAAGAAGAGGCAAAAAGAAAGAAGAATCACAGAATATATCCTTTTGATTTGTCTTTCCTTTTCTCTGAGCACAGACAGATTTTTCATTTGTTAGAAGCTGTATATATGTGAGGAACAGAATCCTGCATGTCTTTATTTATTCATTACAATGGGGTTTTGCAGCCTTGGAACTATTGACATTTGAGGCCAAATAATTTGTTGTTGGGGGCTGCCCTGTGCATAGTATCATTTTTATCAGCATCTCTAAACATCACCCAATAGATGCCACTAGCATCCTTCTGCCCCCTAGTGGTGACAATCAAAAAGGTCTTCAGGGCTTCCCTGGTGGCGCAGCCTTTGAGAGTCCGCTTGCCGATGCAGGGGACACGGGTTCGTGCCCCGGTCCGGGAGGATCCCACATGCCGTGGAGCGGCTGGGCCCGTGAGCCATGGCCGCTGAGCCTGCGCGTCCGGAGCCTGTGCTCCGCAACGGGAGAGGCCACAACAGTGAGAGGCCCGCGAACCACAAAAAAAAAAGGTCTTCATACATTGCCAAATGTTCCCTGGGGTCAACAGGAAGAACCAGTACATTACAAAATGAAGTAGGGGTCTGATGTGAACAAAGAAATGTACTAAATAATTCATTTTCCCATATTCTCTATGCCTTTATCTTTGTATCTATGTATGAAGCACGGGAGACTGTACATGTATATCTCGCAGATGCAATTCTTACATGATCTCATTCAATCCTCCCAAATATTCTTTAAGCAGAATGCATCCTCCTACATTCAATTCATGCTGAAACTAAGGTTCAGAGAAATTAAGTAACTTGGTTAAATATAAACTATAATAGGAAGAGTCAAGATAAAACTCAATACTCTCATATAAAACTCTAACAAACTGAACATTTTGATTAAATATAATCAAATGTGATATCTAAGTTTTACAACTTTTAAGTTTTACAACTTTTTTACGACTTATCCTTTTACATTCCAAGTCAACTCTACACACAATAAAAGTCTCTCGTGCACATAAAGTATTGAATACATTTTTAAAGCTCTTTCAGGTCATGTTTTCCTTATAACCCTCAAAACAACCCTGTAACAGCATAGCAGGGGTTCTTATGCTCATTTTATAGCTGTAGAAACTGAGGGTCAGGAACGTTAAATGACTTACCTAAGAACTTATAGTTTGTGTGTGACAGAAACTGGATTCATCTAATATATACATATGCACGTATACATATGTGTGGATATCTGTCTGAATATGATGACAACTGGACAGGTCTCTACATATTAATTTTGAGCTCATTTCACAGCATCCCAGGATTCCAGGAAAGGGTAAAGGAATTTTTTGTTCTTCTTTACCTAGTAAGCATTAGAACTGTACTTGCTCATACACTTTTCTCTTAAAATTAGATTTCTCATTTCTTGATCATAGGGGAGGGAGGGAATGCGATTATCTTTGCTTCAATATAAATCATTTTAAATGACCATAAATATACACAAACCCTAATCTAGAATTGAAGATTTCATGGAGATGATAGAGGAGTATGGAGAAGAAGTGGGAGAAAAGTGTTGGGGTGAAGGATGAAAATAATCGACTAAGTATAATCTAGTAAGATTGGAAGGTTAACATTGAAGTCTATGGGGGATATAGCCAGACCCTTGGGTGGGATCCATGAGAGGAACTTCCATGGTTTGGCTCTAGAACGAATCCATTTGGCGGTATGAATCAAGGGAAAATTCAGAAACCAGAGAGTTTTCTTGGAGAAATGTGCAGAAGTGTTTAAATGGGGAAAGTCCAAGAAGGTTAACTAGGAGATTTACTGCAGGAGTACAAGCATGTAATGATCAGTGCAGGGAGAGACTGAAATAATCCAAAATTTTACTTTTTTCGCCTGAATTTTCAATCATTATTCAGTATTGGACCTTGAAGTTTAATGGGTACAACTACTTCATGTTTTAGGCAAGACGCTTCTATAAATGTCACTTAGTTGAAGGTGGTCACTGATACTGTTCCAATCTTCTGTATCCTTACTGGTTTTCTATTTGTTCTATCAAATATTGAGAGAGCAGTATGCGGATCTCTGATTAGAACGTAGATTTGTCTATTTCTCTGTATAGCTTTATAATTTTTGATTCATGTATTTTGAAGCTCTGTTATTAGGTGTATAAATGTTTAGCAAAGAATTGGCTCCTTTATAATTATGAAATGAACTTCTTTGTGATAACATTTGCTCTGAAATCTACTGATCTTAATATTATATAATAATAATTAACATTAATATCCACCTTTCCTTTGGTTAGTGTTAGAACGGTATGACTTTTTCTTTTCTTTTATTTTAACCTATTTGTGTCCTTATAAAGAGTATTTCTTACAGCCAGCATATAGTTGGGTCTTGTTTTTTTTTTTTTTTTTTTTGTGGTATGCGGGCCTCCCTCTGCTGTGGCCTCTCCCGTTGCGGAGCACAGGCTCCGGACGCGCAGGCTCAGCGGCCATGGCTCACGGGCCCAGCCGCTCCGCGGCATGTGGGATCTTCCCAGACCGGGGCGTGAACCCGGTTCCCCTGCATCGGCAGGCGGACGCGCAACCACTGCGCCACCAGGGAAGCCCCTGGGTCTTGTTTTTAACCTATGGGCTATTTATTGTTTGCCTTTAATTTAAATATTTATATGATTAATTTTATATCTATCAATTTATTACTTCTTTTTGTATATGCCCCCTCTGTTTAGGCTTCCTTTCCCCCTCTTTTTCTGCCTTCTTTTGGATTAATGCAATAGTTTTTTCTGATTCCATTCTATCCATTTGGGGAGCTTATTAGCTATAACTCTTTGTTTCGTTATTTTAGTGGTTTCTTTTGGGTTTATAGCATCTATCTTAACCTTTCAAACATCTATCTTCAACTGATATACCACTTCATGTCTAACATAAGAAACTTATAGTAGTATACTTATATTTCTCCCCTCCTGAAATTTGTGTTCTTGTTGTCGTGTAATTTGCTTCTATATGTTATTATTTTTGTCTCTACAGTCAATTGTGTTTTAAAGAGATTTAAATAAAAGGGAACTAGCTTGTATTTTTACCCATGTAGCTATCATTTCCAGTGTTCTTTGTTCCTTTGTCTAGAGGTAGATTTCCAAATGGTACAATTTTCTTCTGTCTGAAGGACATCTTTATAATGTTTCTCAGAATGTGAGCCTGTTCGTGATTAATACTTTCGGCTTTTTTATGTCGGAAAAAGTATTTCTATTTTTATGGATTTTTTGCTGGAATAGAATTCTAGGTTTTATCTTTGTGTGTGTGTGTGTGTGTGCACAATGTGTGCTTTTAAGATTTTCTCTTATAACTGATTTTGAGAAATTTGACTATGATCTGCCTTGGTGTTACACTTGGAGTTTATTGAGCTTCTTGGATCTGTGCATTTTTAATTTTAATCAAATTTTGAAATTAGTCAGCCATTATTTTTTAAAATACATTTTTCTGTATACTGTCCAACTTCCAGAATAATAACTGCATGTATATTAGGTTAGTTTAACATCTCACAACTCACTGGTAAAAAATTCTGTTTCTCTGTTTTCTTTTTTAAGAATAATTGTTATTGCTATGTCTTCAAATTCACTGTTCATTTTTTCTGAAATATCTAATCTTCATCTACGGCCATACCACCCTGAATGCGCCTAATCTTGTCTGAAATAGCTA
This sequence comes from Physeter macrocephalus, assembly GCF_002837175.3. Lineage (NCBI taxonomy): Eukaryota > Metazoa > Chordata > Mammalia > Artiodactyla > Physeteridae > Physeter > Physeter macrocephalus. The sequence continues at coordinate 34,311,977 of NC_041230.1, forward strand.
ATCTTCCATAACTTCCAGCCACTGTATGTTTCTCCTCAGACATTATAATTTTCATCTGTAGAAATTTGATTTATCTTTTTTATATATTCAATATCTCCACCTATCTTTGGGTTCATATAATGTACAGTTATAATAACCATATTCATGTTCTTCCCAGATAAATCTAATACTTGTGTTACTTCTGGATCTCTTTCAACTAATTTATTTATTTTCTAATTATAGGTTTCCTCTTTTTTTGCATGCCTGATAATCTTATTGTATACTAAACATGGTGGATTTTACTTTGTTGAGTGCTGGATGTTTCTCTATTCCCATATATATTATTAAGCCTAATTCATAACATAGAATTAGGCTTAATAATAGTTCAGAAATTTGGAATCAGTTTGGTCCTTCTGGGTCTTACTTTTATTATTTCTTATGTAGAACTAGTCAATGCTCAATATAAGGCTATTTCCCTGTGTATTGTAGCCAATGCCCCATGAATTATAAAGTTTCCCAGTCTGGCTGCTGGGAACAAGCACTACTCTAAACCTCTATAAATGCCAGGCTCTGTTAACTTTTATCTTTCTGGGTGGTCATTTCCCAGTTTCAGGTGGTCTCCTCTTGTGCGTGTGCTGATACACATTGGGGACCCTTGCAGATATGTGTACTTTTCTCTGTATGTAGCTCTTTCATCAGTTCCCCTGTCCTGTGAACTTTATCCATCACCAAATCCTATATTCTCTGCCCTGCCTCTTCAATTCAAGGAGACAGCTGCATGCTGCCTGGGTTTTACTGCCTGCACTGTTGTCTGGAAAGTTTCTCAAGGCAATAAGCTTGGCCAGCAGCAGGGCTTTCTTGTTTGCTTGCCAATGCTCAGGCCTGATGCATCTGTTGTCTGATGTCCTATGTCTTGAAAAACATTTATTTCAACTACTTTATTTGTTTGATGATTGTTTCAGGTCAAAAGTAAATTCAGTCCCTGTTATATCATCCCGTTGCGGAGCACAGGCTCCGGACGCGCAGGCTCAGTTGCCATGGCTCACGGGCCCAGCCGCTCCGCGGCATGTGGGATCTTCCCGGACCGGGGCATGAACCCGCGTCCCCTGCATCGGCAGGCGGACTCTCAACCACTGCGCCACCAGGGAAGCCCTATATCATCTTTTAAAGATTGTTTTTTAATTTTTAATTTTTCTTTTTTGGTTGAGTTGGGTCTTCGTTGCTGTGTGCGGGCTTTCTCTAGATGTGGTGAGAGGGGGCTGCTCTTCGTTGTGGTGCATGGGCTTCTCATTGCAGTGGCTTCTTTCCTGTTGTGGCACGCAGGCCCTAGAGCGTGCTGGCTTCAGTAGTTGTGGCACATGGGCTTAGTTGCTCTGTGGCATGTGGGATCTTCCCAGACCAGGGCTTGAACCCGTGTCCCCTGCCTTGGCAGGCGGATTCTTAACCACTGAGCCACCAGTAGTCCTTGTTATATCATCTTTATTAGAAGCAGAAGTATCATCCGTCAGTTTCAGGTTCAAATGTCACCACCTCCGATAAGTCTTGCTATGAAATTTCCCTCTTTGTTTACCTCATGTCACCATCTATTCCATCCCTTCTATAATTCCTTCATATCGACTCTCCCAATTTGTAATCATTTTAAAATTATTTGTTAAAATAATTAAATACTTGTTCCCTTTTTCCTCTCTTGACTACACAATTTCATTCATCACAGCATGGACTTCTAGAATCCCAGAAATTATGTGCATGGCACATAATAATTGCTCCTTAAATATTGGTTGAATAAATGAGTACATCTCAATCATGTTTTTCTCTTTCCGACTTGTATTTGCCTATCTTATTATTTAAAATTTAACATTCTATGCGTGCACTGTACACTGAGGAATTTTTCTGAGCAGAACACTGGGTTAAACGAAGAGGCAAATAGCATTTCCCTGGGACTCTTCTTTGCAACAGAGTCACCCAGCTGGCAGAGCTGCATTCAGAAGCAGGGTACAAAACTGAATACTTGTCCCTGGAAAGATTTCTAGGTGTATACTGTATGAGTACCACCCTTGCTGCTGCCTTCCTTCCTGCGGCACTGTTCCCTGAATTGTGTACTTGAAACGGGTTTGCTTTAGTGGGAAGTGGAAAATAAGCAGGAGTCTACTGAGAGGTAAACATGGCAAGGTAGACTCTCCTAGTAATGACACAGGAGGTGACATATGTCACCTCCTACTGTGACCTTTTTCTCCCTCCAGCAACACATATTACTCTGAAAAACGAACACAGCTAAAAGGAGAAAAAAACGGAGCCACCAACGTGGGACACTGCTTAGTGGCAACCAGCTTGTTTACATCCCTTTGTCCAGCATGAAATGCTGCTGGACTTTTTGATTTAGTTCCCTTGCTTTCCTTTGAATCAGAGAACTCCAAATCTAGTGTTAATTTGGAGATAACCCTCTTCTCAAATTTCCTACATTTATTGAAATTATGCTATACTTAAATGGAGGGAGAGGAAGCAATAATTACTAAGCACTTACCAATTTCTAACGACCCTGATGGAGCCTTTGATTTCGGGAGATAGAGACATGTGAAACAGATTTATGGAGGTCACAGTCTGATTGGATTAAATAGACTAGGTAGTGCTAAAAACTTGAGGGACATTTCTATGTGATAAACAGACAAACTATTAGAGGATGAGAAGAGACATGCTGTGGACTCTGAGGACACAGCATATAATAGCGGGGCCTGAAGAAAATATTGTATTGGAAATTGTTTAGTAACAATGGTTATATGGATACAGACACAGTAGGAAAATCCTGATGTAGTAGAGATAGCATGGGTCACAGGAGTCAGACAAGTTTGGTCAGATGGGGAAACTAATACTCAGTGAAGTTAAGTATGATACCTGAGGTCACACAGCTGGTAAGTATAAGAGTAAGGATTTGAAGCCAGGTCTCTGAGATCTAAAAGGTAAGCCTCTTTGTTCTACCACATTACCTGTAAATAGCAATATTTGTGTTTTTAAAAGAATTTCCTCTTTTTGTAATATAGGCTAGGTGATAAAGCTGTGTTAAATCAAATTCCTGGTGTTTATGTGGTCAGAAATATGTGCAGTTGAGTGACTTAAAAATCAACACCCAGAGGAGAGTGGACCTTTCTACCATGCTTCTTATACTGAGACTTCCATCAGCAAGTGATTTCCTTGCTTTTTAATTTAATGCTAACTCTGTTCAAGCAGAAAATAGATTTGAAGACAATGAAAAATGCACCACTTTATTTTCCTAAGGTCTTCCCTGCACAGTAGACCTTGAACAAAACTAATTTTATAAGGAGAGACAAACAACCAAGTTAATCTTCAAATGCAAAAATTTATTGTTTTTTTCCCTAAATTATTTTACTAAGTATTGATTCCTTGATTCTTATTATTCGTCTTTAAATCGCAAGGCTCAGTGCAGAATTTGCTTACATTCTGGTAACAAAATTCATAATCAAAAGGGAAGAGGAAAATAACCCCACCATGGTGCATATAATTTTTCTGTCCAAGGGAACCTTGTAAATTGCTGATAAAAATAAATTGTAGTGAATGAGAAAATCATAAAAAGTAAAATATCAAAGGATTCTTAGTGATAACTTGGTCCAATTATTATTTTATTATTGTTTTCCACTCCCAAGGTAGGGAAAGGTTGGTTTTCTGAGAAGGAGTACTTTGATTGCAGTTTTTCCACATGGGTACCATATTTTGGAAGATTTTTCAATGTAATAACATTACTACAGATAATGGTTATACTGAAGTTGATCGATTTAGAAATGGGGAAATGTGCAGAGTTGGTGATCATTAGTAACAACGACCAAAACAATTCTCTGAGGTCCAAATTATTCTTGGCCTTCAAGGAACCTAGAAAGTCTAAGGGAGTGATTTCCATCGCTGGTTTTAGTGGGTTCTATGGTAGTGTATCCCCTCAAAGGAAGCTGAAAGAATAAAAGACAGTTGAGTCCTTTTTAGAATAAAGAGACTAGAATAAAATCAGGCTGAGACCAAATCGAACTACAAGGCCATAGAAAGAAATCTCAGAAATACATTAAAATGGAACTGAGAATTAAGAGCATATGGAGGGCAGAGGTGTGTATAAGCTTAGAACAGAAGAAGGTTGTGATTTAGCAAGATACCCATGTAAAATCAATGGATTGCTCATTGCTGGTGTACCTTGACTACTTGGTGCTTCTTAAGTAAAATAGCTTTAATGTCTGGGGAGAAGGACAAATAGAAGCCTTTAAAACATTTCCAATCTTTATATGTTTTTCTTGGGCTCTCAAATGTTTTAAAAATTACAAAAAATGTATATTTTAGCCTTGATTTCCTGTACCTTCAGAAAAAGTTGCAAGAAGCAGGACCATTTTACTATAATGGTATCAATTTTCAATACTCATATGGTGGCTTTGTAAGCAGATAGGGTAGGGGATCCCTGGAAAAAGAGAACTAGGCACAGCTTTCTTGACATAAAAGAAGCCATTTTGTGGTCTAAGCCTGGCCACAGTGCTTGTCCTTGAATAGGTCTCAGTAATTAAGGATCAGTAATTAAGGGAAGGGAGGAAATGCAGGAACAGAGGGAAAGCAGTTAAGAAACAAAAGTTCAGTGATAAAACAGTCCTATTTCCTCCTCAAAGGATGTACATAGCAATCTGAGAGTTCTGCAGGAACTAGGGCCCCCAGGTGGAGGATGGTAACTACATGCTGACACCCCAGAATGGTCCAAATCTAAGGAATGATGATGTTCACCTTTTCTGACCCTGATGACTTCAATCAACTAAAGCTTGGACTCTGTCAACCTTTGCCCAGATTCTATGCTTAATTCTCCTCTGCTCAAGCCCCTTCATGAATATGTATGTATCTTTAGCTTAAAACTGCCCCATTTTTGCTGTTCATGGAGACACTGCTTTGGGAAAGATTGCCGGTGTTCACCTTAACTTGCTGCAAGTAATAAATTCTTCCTCCTCCCGCTCTTTGGCTTGATTGTGTGTTTTGGCTCTAGACCCACCAAGAGGCAAACCCAGTTTTCGGATAACATCTTCATCTTTGAAACAGCATAGAATGCATGCTTTCCAACTCAAAGTCTACAGTATTCTCTATTATCTTATAATAAGGTCACTTAACTCATTTATATAATTATATAATTTAATAATTTAAATAATTTGGACTCTGAGGCATTTAAGTTTGCCATCTAATTTAAATCGTTATGACATTTGAATTTTAAGGTAGTATTTCTTAAGCTTTAAGGGGCACCTAGGACCTTGCTGAGGTGCAGATTGAGATTCAGTAGACTTGGCAATTCTAATCAATTTCCAGGTAATGCCAGTACTGGTGGTACCCAGGCCATACTTTAAGTAATGAGAGCTTAAAGCAAATGTCTTCCTCTGGAACTGGAGAAAAGGACTTATGTGAACCTAGTTTGTTTGGTAATGGGATACCAAGGAATAAGAGTACAAGGCAGGTAAGCGAAACAGTGAAGGCCTGAAAGCCAATACAATCATATATTATCAAGTTGGCCGCCAGGATGGGTAATGTCAGGGAGGAAGAAATTTGCCTCTACCCTTCTAGGTTCTTCTGGCTGGTCTAAGAATTAAATTAGCATGAGAGAGATAAACAGGAGAAAATCAAACAAAAAATTTAATGATATGTACACATGGGAGAGACCCAGTAAATTGAGTAACTCACCAAAATGGCCAAAGCCCTCACCTTAAATACCATTCTCAGCTAAAGGCAAAAGAGACTAAAGATGTTGAGGGTAGAGAGAGTCAGTTAAGGGAGGCTACAAAGAAAAGCACAGTAAACTAGGGCAAAGTCGTCATTCAGGTTTAAGTCAATGCCTTCTCCCTTGATAAGAATATCTAGATTTAGTCAACTTCTTCTTCCTGGTACAGCAAGGGAGATTTCTCTTATAAATGTAAATGTTTCCTACAAAAAGGTAACTCCTACTTAGTTTTCAGAGTTTTTCCGATATCTGCTGTTTCTTAAAAAATAATCAGCTTAAAGCAATTAATATGCCAAAGAGACATATTTTGGGATGGCAAATTCTGCTCCCCTATAGTAACTAATGATAAATCCTACTGGGAACTCTTAAAGAGTTTTATGAAATACATATCACAATTTACTGCCTGGGGATAAAAGAGGGACTATCTACCCATCCAATCTTACTCCCATTGGTCAAAAGATGCAATATGTTTTATTATGATTGGTTGGTGCCTTGAGACTGGGAGCTTGGCCACAAAGCTCATGTCTCTTTGAGGCAAAAGACAGATGGTCCCTTGGCACTTTGCCACACTGCTTCCCCCAAAGCCGTCATGACTTTACCATTCTAATGGTGAAAGCATAGGCACACTCTTGGACAATAAGCATCTGGGGAGAAGATAAGTATTACTGCATTTTCACTTTCAGATTACTGGATGGCCTTTAAGGGACCAGTAAAAGTCATTGTGGCTTTTTCCTCTCCTAGAATTTCTGTGGCCCCTCCAGTGACCTCTAGCTTATGAAGTGGTTGCTAGTTAGTAGAGAATCAGACCCAATTCCTCTTCCTACTGTTTAAGAGAAAACCACATCCTACAGTAGATTAATTGTACAATACAAAGATCCCCTGCCAGACAGCTATAGAAGAAATCTCTCTTGTTTGGAGGCCCTTTAGCAATCTTGAAGATGCTATGGAGTGAGGCTATGTCTCTCTCTCTCCTAAGGGAGTCTAAGAGATTATCACCATTACCATAATATCGGCTATAGAAAACAAGTACCTCTGGGTTCTAGGCAGCCCATTTTTTCACTTTTCTTATTATAGTTCTAAAATTTGAGTGGAATGACAACCTATTAAAACAGCGGCATTCCGCAACTAATTAGAATGTTTCCAAAGCTTTAGATTATGCAATAATCATTTACATCAGAATTCACTGCCTTGCTCAGGTTAGGGCTGATAACTTGAATTCTCTGCTCAACTGTGATGCCTGCATTATTTTCCCCCTAGGGTGACAAAGGTTACTGAAACCTGGGGGGAGTTTTAAAGTGTCAGTAGCACACAGACAGCTTCACTCATGAATTCCTATCTGTTCTGGAGTTTGAGACTCAAAAACCTTTGGGATTCAATGGAGCATCTAATTACCTACATTTGGCCAAGAGGCCATACTGTGTAGAGGAAAGACCTTTGGCCTAAGTCTGAGAATAAATTTTCTAGATTCTTGAGTTAAATTCCAGCTACTCTTCCACACAAAAGGTATGGCTTTAGACTTATTCCTTTGATGATAAAACTTCAGTTCCCACATATTAAAACAAGAAAAATATTATTATTCTCATTCCTGTCTCAGGATTATCAAGGGAAACAAACGTTTTAGTTTTTGTCTATATCACACAATAGGTGTGAAGATAACATGAAAAGATGGCAGGCACTTTATAGCCATAAAAGGACCACACAAGGGGTTGTTTTGGCAATCACAAAGGTGGCAATGTATGTTTTCAGTTCTTTTATTATACCTTATAACTGATATCACTTTCCTTTCAATGCCTTTTTTACTACATCATAGTCACACGTCACTATTTCAGAAGGTCTTTTCACCCAGCTAGCTCTCTAGTAAGAAATCAATAATCCAAAAAAGCATTGATAATGTTGTTAATTATGATGATGATATAATACTTTGCATGTGAATATTACAATTTAAAACTAATATGAGTGGGAAAAAAAATAATATGTGTGGAATTCCTTGGCAGTACAGTGGTTAGCACTCTGTGCTTCCACTGCAAGGGGCACAGATTCGATCCCTGGATGGGGAATTAAGATCCTGCATGTTGCATGGCATGGCCAAAAATTTTAAAAATACATTTTAAAAAATAAATAAAAATAATATGAGTATCTACTATTGCTAACAATGACCACATTAAAAAAAAGCCTTCACTTTTCATTTTGTCCATGAAGCTCTAAAAGAATAGATCTCTTGATGTGACTCACATAGTAAGGTGTGGTTAAAGAATTTGAACCAGGCATATAGGGCTCAAAACCCATTGCTCTTTCTATTATCACTATGATTGTTACCAAGACTGTCACCTCATAATCATAACTCTGCCCCTCCCTAGAACACAAGCCAATTACTCTTCTCTAAGTTTCAGGAAGAAGCTGCAAAGAGAAAAAACAAACAGACAAACAAACAAACAAAAAACAAAAAAAACAAGAATTGCTTAGAACCAGCTAGGCCCAAGATGGTGGAAGATTTAACTTCCTGTAGACCCTAAGCCTAATTATACACTCACTGTAATACATTAACATGCTAAATGACACACTAAGACAGTTGATGATTTCTGTGACAACAACCGGAAAAGCCCAAACAAGGACTGAAAAGATTTGCATTGGTTCTAGGTCCAAACCACACCCCTATTCTCTAATAACACATGAATATTCCTTCTACTCTTTCCAAATCCCTCCCTTTTACTGCAACCTTCCTATATATTTGGTGTCTCCCCTCTGAATTGGGTTGAGAAGTTGATTTGCAACTAGGTTCCCCCTTCTCCATTCTTTGGGCATTGAATAAAGCTTGTGCTGTTCCAGTCTCGGCATCGGTTTCCTAATTCTAATGACAAGAGGGGAGACATAAACAATCAAACAAACAAACAAAGGACACTAGAGGAAAAAGCCTCTGGCTGACCAAATTACAGTCCAATCCTGACAAAATTACATAAAACATCACACTAAAGGTTTATTTAACTAGTTCTTATTACCTGATATGGCATATCTATCTTTCACCAAAATTATTACAAATCTTGTTAAAATGCAAGAAAAAACATAACCTGAAGGGACAAACCAAGTATAAGAACCAGACTCAAATAAAACACAGATGTTGTAATTGTCAACATCAAACATGCAATTTAAAATAACTATGATTAATATGCTATAAGGGTCTAATGAAAACGTAGACAGCATGTAAGAAAGTTAGCAGATGGGGTATGCGTCCCCGAACAAAGAGAACCAGACCAAGCTTTCTTGACATAAGAAAAGCCATTTTGGGTCTAAGCCATTCTGTGATCTAAGCCTGGCCACAGTGCTTGTCCTTGAACAGGTCTCAGTAATTAATGATCTTAAGGGAATAAAAGAATGCAGGAACAAACAACTGTTATAAGGCAAGAGAAGTAACAATAGAAAAGATAGTATATCAGGTGTAAAGACTGTTCCAGTTCTGTTTCAATGGTAAAGATTAGCCTAATGTTCTCAAGCACCAGATTAACTGGAACCTAAGGGATGATGATATAGACCTCTTCTGACCCTCATGACTTCATTCAACTAAAGCTTGGACTCTGTCAAACTTTGACCCAATTTTATGCTGTATTCTCCTCTGCTCAAGCCCCTTCATGAATATGCATGTAACCTTAGCTTCAAACTGCCTCAATTTTGCTGTTCTAGGAGACACTGCTTTGGGAAAAATCTTTAGTGTTCCTTTTACTTGCTGCAAGTAACAAACCCTTCCTTCTCCCGATCTTTGGCTTGATGTGTCTTTTGGCTGTACCCACTAAGAGAGGAACCCAGTTGTTCAGATGACAAGACTAGATGGGAAATATAAAATTATGTACCACAGAGATGGAACTGTACAAAATTTAAAAAAAATTAGAAATCAAAACAGTATAATAAAAATGAAGAATAACTTTGAGTTCATCAGTAAAATGGGTATAACTGAGGGTTGAATCAGAGATCTTAAGATAGGTCAATAGAAATCTCCCAAAATGAAACGCTAAAAATATAAAGGATGAAGGAAAAAAAAAGAACAGAACATCTAAGACAATGGACGAATTTTAAAATGTTGTAGCATACATGCAATTTAAATACTAAAAAGAGAAAAACAAGAATGTAGCAGAAGAAGTATGTGAAGTAGTATTGACTGATAACTTTCCAAAATGAATGACAAGCACCAAACTACAGACTCAGGAAAAAAAAAAAAAAGGTAAAGAAAATTTACTTGGGTATATCATATTATCATATTTAAATGATAGGAAACCAGAGACAAAGATAATATCTTGGAAAAAAATAAACCTATAGAGTCACAAGGATAACAATTATATTGGATATGTTGTCAGAAAACATGCAAGAAAGAAGAAAGTGGAATAAAATATTTGAAGTGTTAGAAAAAAAACTCCACCAATCTAGGATTCAATACCAGTGAAATTATCCTTCAAAAGTGAGGGAAAAATAAAAAGTCTTTCTTAGATAAACAAAAACTGGGAATCACCTAGTGATCCAGGGGTTAGGACTCCACACTTCCACTGCAGGGGGCACGGGTTCGATCCTTGGTCAGAGAACAGAGATCTCGCATGCCACGTGGTACAGCCAAAAACAAAAACAAAACAAACAAAAAAACTGAAGAAATTAATCTCCAGCAGACTGTGCTGCTAAAATTATTTTAAAAAATTCTTCAGGGAGAATTTAAATTAAAAAGATCTGCAACTTGGATCTACAGCAAAAAAAAAAAAAGATGACGCATCAGAAAAGAATAACTGAAAGAAAATTAAAGTCATTTATTTTTCTTATTCTTAATTAATTTAAACTATAATTGTTTCTTTAATTTAATAATAGTAACAATGTATAAGTGATATAAATGACAGCAATGTCATATGGGTGAGAGAGAGGAGTTAAAAATACTCTTTTATAAGGCATCTGCACTATAGATAAAGTGGTATGATGTTATTAGAAGGTATACCTAGTTAAAAATATGTATTGCAAACTCTATGGTAACCACTAAACTTTTTTAGAAGAAATATATTGATATGCTAAGAAAGCAGATAAAATAGAATCATATAAACTGATAAGTTAAAAGCCAACAAAAAAGGCATAAAAAGATAGAAGTGGTAAAAAAAACAAAGACCAAGTGCAAAAAATAGAAAAAAAATTTAAAACTTGATAGATATTCATCTAAGCACATCAATCATCACTTTAAATGAGAATTTTCTAAACATATCAGTATAAAGGCAAAGATTCTCTATAAAAAAATAACAAGGAGCCAAATATATGTTATCTACAAGAAACCAACTTAAATATACAGACTCAGATAGGTTATGAGTAGAGGGATGGAGAAAAGATATACCATGGTTACAGTAACAAAAATAAAGCTGAAGCAGTCATTTATTTGCATACAAAGCATAGTTGAGAACACAAAAAATTGTCAGGAATAAATAGGGTGTTTATTTGGCGATAAAAGGGTTGATTCTCCAAAAAGACATTACAATTCTAAAAGCATATGTACCTAACAACAGTGTTAAAATTTATGAAACAAAAACTAATAGGACTGAGAAGAAAAACAGACAAATCCACTATTATAGTCATAGACTTCAACACACCTCTTTTAGAAATTGATAAATCAGGAAGGCAGAAAATCAGTAAGGATATAGTTGACTTTACCAGCACTATCAATCAACTTGATCTAATTAACTTTTATTAGAACATTCCATCTAGCAATAGCAAAATACACATTCCTTCCAAGCTCTCGTGGATCATTCAGCAACTTATAACATGTTATGGGCCATAAAACACACCTTAACAAACTTAAAAGAAAGAAACCACGTAAAGTATGTTCTCAGACCACAACTGAATTAAACTAAAAATAAAAACCAGAAAGATAGTTAGAAAATTCCTACATATTTGGAGATTAAAAAACACATTTCTAAATAACACGTACCTCAAAAAATAAGACTCAAGTTAATATATTATGTAATATTATATATTATGTAATACAATATTATATTACATATTGTATTATATGTACTATTACATATTATATACTACATACTAGGGATATTACATATAAATTAATACACATTGGACTAAGTGAAAATGAAAATACAACTTATCAAAATTTGTGAGATACAGCAAAAGCAGAGAGAGGGAAAAATTTGTAGCATTAAATGAATATGTCAGAAAGGAAGAAAGATCTAAAATCAATAATGCAAGTTTCCACTTTAAGAAATTAGAGAAAAAGAGCCATTTAAACCTAAAATATTCAAAAGAAAAGAAACAGTATAAACTAAGAGGAGAAATAAATGACAAACAGGAAAACAGTAAAGAAAAGCAATGAAACTAAAAGCAGCTTCTTTGAAAAGATCAATGAAATTGATAAGCCTCAACCCTGGATAACCATGACTACAAGAGAGACGTTACACATTAGTGACATCAGAAATGAAAAAGGCGTCATCACTGGCCCTTTGACACTAAAAGGATAACAATGGAATGCTACAAACAACTCTATGACTTCAAATTTGATAATTTAGATAAAATGAAACAATTTCTAGAAGGACACAAACTACCAAAACACAAACACCGATAGGATAAATACATAATATGAATATGCCTATATTAGAGGTATTCAAATAATTTATAACCTTTCAAAAAATAAAGCATAGGGACTTTCCTGGCGGCACAGTGGTTAAGAATCTGCCTGCCAACGCAGGAGACATGGGTTTGAGCCTTGGTCCAGGAAGATCTCACATGCCGTGGAGCAACTAAGCCCGTGCACCACAACTACTGAGCCTGCGCTCTAGAGCCTGCAAGCCACAACTACTGAGCTCACACGCCACAACTACTGAAGCCCGGGTGCCCTAGAGCCCGAGCCCCGTAACAAGAGAAGCCACCGCAATGAGAAGCCCGCACACCACAACGAAGAGTAGCCCCCGCTTGCCACACCTAGAGAAAGTCCGCATGCAGCAATGAAGACCCAACACAGCAAAAAAAAAAAAAAAAAAAAAAAAAAAAAATAATAATAATAATAAATTTTTTTAAAAAAGCATAAACACCCAGATTGTTTCACTGGTGAATTCTACCAAACATGTAATGAAGAAAAATCCCAGTTCAATACAATCTCTTCCAGAAAATAGAAACGGAGGGGAAACTTTCTAAATCATTCTATGAGACTGGCATTATTCCAATAAAAAAACAAACTGAAGATGTATATGCACATCTATATTTCTTACAAACATAGATGCAAAAACTGTCAGTGAAATATAAGCAAATCAAACTCAACTCTCTATCTATATCTATATCTATATATCTATATATATCTCATGACCAAGTGGGATTCACTCCAGATATTCCAGGCTGATTCAACACTCATAAGTCAATCAGTGTATGAACCACGTTAACAGGATAAGGGGGAAAAATCATACGATCATATCAGTTGATGCAGACAAAGCATTTGACAAAATCCAACAATGTCATGAGAGAAACTCTTGGCAAGTTAGTAATGCGGGGGGCATTCTTCAACTTAATGAAGAACATTCAAATAATCAAAATAAAACAAAAACAAATACCTAACGCTAATATCATAGTGGACGATGAGAGATTAGGTGTAAACACAGAAGAGGCAAGAAAGCCCTCTCTCATCAATCCTATTCAAAATTGTACTGGATATCTTAGCTAGTTCAAATAAGACAAGAAAGGAACATAAAAGGTAAATCATTGAAAAGGAAAACACATTGGAAAACTGTTCACAGATAAACTGACAAAATAACTTCTGAAAATAGTAAGCAAGCACAGGTGGTCCTTGACTTACAATGGGTGGAAACTTGACTTTACACGGTTGACTTTATGATGGTGTGAAAGTGATATGCACTCAGTAGAAACCATACTTTGAATTTTGAATTTTGATTTCTGCCCTAGTGATACGCAGTGAGATAATCTTTCATGATGCTGGGCAGTGGCAGCAAGCCCCAGCTCTCAGTCAGCCACTTGATCACAAGAGTAAACAGCCGATACCCTCACAACCATTCTGTACCCACACAACCATTGTTTTTCACTTTCAACTCAGCATTTAATAAATAACACGAGATATTCAACACTTCATTATAAAACAGGCTCTGTGTTAGATGATTTTTCCCAACTGTAGGCTAAACATAAGTGTTCTGAGCACTTTAAAGGTAGGTTAGGCTAAGCTATGACATTTGATAGGTTAGGTGTACAAAATACATTTTCAAATTGTGATATTTTCAACTTATGATGGGTTTATTGGGACATAACCCCATCATAAGTTGAGAAATATCTAGATAGTAAGGTCATTGAAAACAAGGTTAATATAAAAAAAGTCAACTGCTTTCCTATATACCAGCACAAAAAATAGGAGTTTGACATCATCATCATCATCATCATCATCATCATCACAAAGTGCCATTTTTAATAATACTAAAAATAAAAAATAACAAATATAAATCTAACAAATTATGTATATAATTTATATGCAGAAAAATATATAACTGAAGAAAGAAATTAAAGTTATAAATAAATGTAGAAATATTCTGCTTTCATGGATTGGAAGACTAAATATTGTTAAAATGCCACTTCAATCAACTTTGATGCATAGATTCAACAAAATTCCAATCAAAATCCCAGTAAGTTATTTTGTAGATATTGACAAGATGATTCTAAAGTTCATATGGAAAGTCAAAAGACATAGAATAAGTAACACAATACTGAAGAAAAGAAAAGAAGACTAATGGCATTAAGATTTAATACAGAGCTTAAAGTAATGAGAAGAGGATGGTATTGGCAAATGAATAGAGACATGGATCAATAAAATAAAATAGGGAGTACAGAAATAGAACCACACAATATAGTTAACTTATCTTTGGCAAAGGAGCAAAGGCAATTCAATGGAGAAAGAATAATCTTTTAGAGAATAATGCTGGAAATATTGAATATCCATATTCCTAAAATTAATCCAGACACAGACCTTACACCTTTCACAAAAAGTAACCTATTTTGAATAACAGATGTGACTGTAAAATGCAAAATTATAAAATTTCTAGAAGAAAACATAGAGAAACTCTTGATGACTATCTTAGTCAGTTCAGGCTGCTATAATGAAAAACCTGGGTGACTTAAACAAACAAATAAATGAAAAACACATTTATTTCTCATAGCTCTGGAGGCTAGGAAGTCCAAGATCAAGGTGCTGCTGCTAGATTCTGTACCCATAAGAAACATTTTCTTGGTTTGCAGACAGCTTCTTTCTCACTATCTCCTCACATGGCAGAGAGAAAGATCATCTCTCCCCTGTGTCTTTTTACAGGGGCATTAATCTCATTAATGAGGACTCTGCTCTCATGACTTAATTTTCTCCCAAAGACCCCAACTCCAAATACCATCATCATGGGCATTAGCATTCAGCACATGAATTTTGGAGGAAAATAAATATTCAGTCCATAGCAGTAACTTTGGGTTTGGAGATGACTTTTTAGATACAATATCAAAAACACAATCCATAAGAGAAAAACTTGATAATAACTTGGACTTTATTAAAATTAAAATTTCTGCTGTGGGAAAGGCAGTGTTAAGAGAATAAAAAGACCAGCTACAGACTAGGAGAAAATGTTTGCAAAACAAGTATTTGATAAGTGACTGGTATCCAAAATATACAAAACCAGAACAAAACAACACAAAACAAAACAAAAAAACCCTCTTAAAACTCAACAATGTATAACACAATAAGATACCACTACACATGTATTAGAATGGCCACAACTGGGAACACTGACAGCATGGAATGCTGGTGAGGATGTAGAGTAACAGGAATGCTCATTCACTGATGGTGGGAATGCTAAATAGTACAGCCACTTTGGAAGATAGTTTGGCAGTTTCTTAACAAAACTAAAAATAGTTTTACCATTCAGTCCAGCAGCTCTTTGTTATTTACTTTCAAAGGAGTTGAAAGCTCATGTCCACATAAAAACTTGCACATAGATGTTTATAGCAGCTTTATTCTTAACTGCCCAAGTGGGAAAGTAGCCAAGATATCCTACAGTGGGTATATGGATAAATAAACTGTGGTACATTCAGACAATGGAATATTATTCAGCACTAAAAAGAAATGAGCTATTAAGCCATGAAAAGACATGGAGGAAACATATGCGTCGTACTAAGTGAAAAAAGCCTAAAAGGCTGAAAAGGCTAAGTTTTCTATGATTCCAACTATATGACATTCTGGAAAATGCAAAACTATGGAGACAATAAAAAGATCAGTGATTGTCAGACATTGGGGGGTATAGGAGTTATAAACAGGTGGAACATAGAGGATTTTTAGGGCAAGAAAATCCAAGAGAAAGAAAACAAAGGACCCAAATAAAAAATGGCCAAAAGAGCTGAACAGGCATCTCACAAGAGTAGATATGAACATGAAATATAATCATATGAAAAGATGTTCAACATCATATATTGTTAGGAGTTTGAAAATTAAAGCAAAAAATAGATACAACTATATACCTATTAGAATGTTTAAAAATAATAAAAACTCACTACCAATTTCTGGTGAGGATGCGAGCAAAAAACTCTCTTATCCATTGCCAGTGGAAATGCAAAATCATACAGCCACTTTGGAAAACCACTTGGCAGTCTGTTACAAAGCTAAATATAGTCTTAGCGGATAATTCAGCAATCACACTCTTAGGTATTTACTCAAATGATTCAAAAACTATGTGCACACAAAGACCTACACATGAATGTCTATGTTATTTTTATTCAGGATTGTCAAGAAATGAGCAATCAATGTGATCTTCAATGGGTAAATGGATAAACATAGATCTATGCTATCATACAATGAAATAGTGTTCACCAAAAAAATGAAATCATCTATCTAGCCACAAACAGACATGGATGAAGCATAAATGACCACAGCTGGTTGAAAGAAGTCAGTCTGAAAAGACTATATATGGTATGATTTTAATGACATGATGTTCTGGAAAAGTGATAAAACAGAAAAAAAGTTTTGAACATTTGTTAGAGGGGAAGGAAAATTGAATAGTTGAAGTACAGGAGATTTATTAGGATGGTAAAATTATTCCATTTAATACTGTAATTGTGGATACATGACACTATGCATTTATCAAAATGCACAGAATATTACAGCACAAAGAGGAACCTCACTGCAGGCAATTTAAAAATAAATAATCTAAAAGTTCTGGGAAATTTCAAGTAGAAAGCAGACTGTGGGAAAACGTTCTAACTGTACTACTAATGGATGGAACACCCTCAATAAAAAAGGGTGGGGGAAATGTTACTGACCTAGGAAACATTGAAAATGAGTGGAGTCTGTAAAACTAAAAGTTATAGAAGTACTGTATTCTAGTTGATATAGTTGTTTTCCACAGGGGTATGGGCTAATAATTCTGATAGTTCTATAAGTGAATCCTGGAATTAAAATATTAAGTAAATAGAATGTGGATAGTGGAAGCTGGGCTTCTCACCACTGAAGATGGAATTTAAAGATAAATAAAGGAATGAGTCAACAGTTATCCGTGTGATATGGATTAGAGGTAAAAACATCAGTATGAACTTATATTTAGGTTAAAACAGATAAAGAAGGTTACATATATAAATATTTATAGACTTGTGTATGCACACATATATTGTTTTGTTCTTTCATCTGGGATGCCTAGAAGCAACACTCCAGTAACAATGAACACACCTAGCACCCTGATCTTATAGTTTCTAAAACCACTGTCCAATAAAAGGGACAAGAACTACTTGGAGTAATTACTGATTCTAGGACTGGAGCAGAAAATATATAAGGTGAGCACATAGCATCTTGAAGTGCCAGAAAAGATATACTAAAAACAAAAACACACTGATGAAGCGTTTATCAAAACAACTCAGGATCCAACTGAAAGAGCACTCAATGGCCCAAGCTGATATAATTTGAACAGTAAAATTAGGATTGGGTTGTAACATAAACTATAAAATATCTATGAATCCATACTTACACAAATAAGTCATTGAATAATAATTATAAATAAATGAGGCAAGGGAGAAAAATCTACCCAAAGTAGAGAATGGGAAGGGTGATGAAAGAGTAATTTTACAGTAGAGAAATCTGATAAAGACTACCTCAGCCATGTGACCGAGTTCAACATTAATTGTAATGACTGATTGTGTTAGCATGTACCATTGACATGATGTGATGAAATGGCACTTAATCTTTGTTGTCATATTCCCAGTAGTCCATAGTCCCTGAATCATGGGAAAAATATCAGACAAATCCCATGTGATGGATAGTCCACAAAATCCATGACTAGTATTCCTCAAAACTCTCAAGATAACAAAAACAAGAAAAGTCTGAGAAACTGTGGCAGTCAAGAGGAGTCTAAGTAGACGTGATAACTAAACGTAATGTGGCATCCTTGATGGGATCCTGGAACAGAAAAAGTACAAAAAAGGACAGTGGGAAAAGCTAAGGAAATTTTAATAACGTGTGGACTTTAGTTAATAATAATGTATCAGTATTAGTTTACGGATAGTGACAAGCATACCAAAATGATCTAAGATCTCAATAATAGGGTAAACTGGGTGTGGAGTTTGGGGAAATCTGTGTACTATCTTCACAATTTTTCTGTACATCTGTTATGAAAAATAAAGTTCATTAGCACTTTTTAAAAATTAATTTTTAACATCTTTATTGGAGTATAATTGCCTTACAATGTTGTGTTAGTTTCTGCTGTGTAACAAAGTGAATCAGCTATATGTATACATATATCCCCATATCTCCTCCATCTTGCGTCTCTCTCCCTCCCACCCTCCCTATCCCACCCCTCTAGGTGGTCACAAAGCACCGAGCTGATCTCCCTGTGCTATGTGGCTGCTTCCTACTAGCTATCTATTTTACATTTGGTAGTGTATATATGTCCATGCCACTCTCTCACTTAATCCCAGCTTACCCTTCTCCCTCCCTGTGTCCTCAAGTCCATTCTCTACATCGGCCTCTTTATGGCTGAGTTATATTCCATTGTATATATGTGCCACATCTTCTTTATCCATTCATCTGTCGATGGACACTTAGGTTGCTTCCATGTCCTGGCTATTGTAAATAGAGCTGCAATGAACATTGTGGTACCTGACTCCTTTTGAATTATGGTTTTCTCAGGGTATATGCCCAGTAGTGGGATGGGACTGCTGGGTCGTATGGTACTTCTAGCACTTTTAAAAATGCAGTTAAATGCGAGTCAGAGAACAAAGTATGAATTTCTCTCTCTCTCTCTCTCTCTCTCTCTCTAATCTCCACTCATTTTAAGGAATAGTGTTGTTCCACAAGTTGCTCAGTCTAATGGAATAACAATAAAATACACTCTTATTCAACATTGTTTTGGAAGTTTTAGCCACAGCAATCAGAGAAGAAAAAAGAAATAAAAGGAATTCAAATCAGAAAAGAACTAAAGCTGCCACTGTTTGCAGATGACATGATACTATACATAGAGAATCCTATAGATGCTACCAGAAAACTACTAGAGCT
>NC_041230.1:34331841-34332416 GCF_002837175.3 Physeter macrocephalus
AATAAACTCAAAATGGGTTAAAGATCTAAATGTAAGTCCAGACACTATCAAACTCTTAGAGGAAAACATAGGCAGAACACTCTATGACATAAATCACAGCAAGATCCTTTTTGACCCATCTCCTAGAGAAATGGAAATAAAAACAAAAATAAACAAATGGGACCTAATGAAACTTAAAAGCTTTTGCACAGCAAAGGAAACCATAAACAAGACCAAAAGACAACCCTCAGAATGGGAGAAAATAGTTGCAAATGAAGCAACTGACAAAGGATTAATCTCCAAAATTTACAAGCAGCTCATGCAGCCGAATAACAAAAAAATAATCAACCCAATTCAAAAATGGGCAGAAGACCTAAATAGACATTTCTCCAAAGAAGATATACAGATTGCCAACAAACACATGAAAGAATGCTCAACATCATTAATCATTAGAGAAATGCAAGTCAAAACTACAATGAGATATCATCTCACACCAGTCAGAATGGCCATCATCCAAAACTCTACAAACAATAAATGCTAGAGAGAGTGTGGAAAAAAGGGAACCCTCTTGCACTGTTGGTGGGAATGTAAATTGA
>NC_041230.1:34332484-34390758 GCF_002837175.3 Physeter macrocephalus
AAGAGTCATGTACCACAATGTTCATTGCAGCTCTATTTATAATAGCCAGGACATGGAAGCAACCTAAGTGTTCATTGACAGATGAATGAATAAAGAAGATGTGGCACATATATACCTCTGTCATAAAGAGTGAAGTAAGTCAGAAAGAGAAAAACAAATACCACATGCTAACACATATATATGGAATCTAAAAAAGAAAAAATCTAAAAAAAAAAATGGTCATGAAGAACCTAGGGGCAGGACGGGAATAAAGACAGCAGACCTACTAGTGAATGGACTTGAAGACACGGGGAGGGGGTAGGGTAAGCTGGGACAACGTGAAAGAGTGGCATGGACATATATACACTACCAAATGTAAAACTAATAGCTAGTGGGAAGCAGCCGCATAGCACAGGGAGATCAGCTCGGTGCTTTGTGACCATCTAGAGGGGTGGGATAGGGAGGATGGGAGGGAGGGAGACACAAGAGGGAGGAGATATGGAGGAGATAAAGCAGAAACTAACACACCATTGTAAAGCAATTACACTCCAATAAAGATGTTAAAAAAATAAAATAAAATAGAAGGAAAATAATAATATTGTTAAAGTGTCAACACTATACTTAGCCAAATATATAATCTGTATATCTAGTCTCCAGACCCTCCTTTTTTCAAGAGTTCACATAGATCAAGACACTCTAGGTACTACCTGCCACCATCCTATCTTGTCCTGATATTTAAAAAAAATGCAGGAGATTATGTAGCACGGTTAATAAAAGGGCCTTTTATTGATAAAAGTTGTAAAAAACTTTTATTATTCATGAGTGGATTGTTGAGAGAGATTTTCAACTTCTGTTAATTTTACTACTGAATATATGTTTAAAACTAAAAACAAAAAGTAATAGGGCAGTGGAAATGAATAAGACAGAAATATAATCACTAGAGTATGAATTATTTGTTGAGGTAAACTGTTAATTTTTAAAGAGAAAAAAATGTGAATATTTGTGACTTTTGTTTCAGAGAAATGAGCATTAAATATTTGATTTTGAATATTTATCCAGGAAGTCAAAACTGGTGAAAGAAACTAACAATGTTTGATAATCTCTTGTGTTCCAGGCCCTGGGCTAGACATGTATGGTAAAAACATATTATTTAATTATCATCTATCTTAGTCAGCTCTGGCTACCATAACAAAATAAAATAGACTGAATAGGTTAAACAACAGACATTTCCGCAGTTCTTAAATTTGGGAAGTCCAAAATTAAGGTGCTGGCCAATTTAATTCCCTCTTCCTGGCTTGCAGACGGCTGCCTTCTCTCTGTGTCCTCACATGGCAGAGAGAATGAGCCCTGGTGTCCCCTCCTTTCTTATAAGGCCCTTAACCTCAAGGGGAGAGGCCACCCTTATGACCTCATTGCTAATTACTTTCCAAAGGCCTCACCTCCAAATTCCATCATATTGGGGCTTACGGATTCAATACATGAATTTTGAGGGGACACAAATATTCAGTCTATAACATCACCACTGGCTTAAAGATGAAATGTTGTTTTGCTTTGTTTCTTCTTATTTTTACCGACGAGGAAACTGAGGTTCAGGTAAATTCAATGAGTTGTGCAAGGTCTATCAGCAATTTCGGGTTTAGTTCAAGGCTTCTAGCTAAATTGTGCTCAGATATATTATTCAGAAAGATAATTGTTTCAATAAACCTAGTCTCAGCAGCTTACTACTGTGGGAATTAGGTTCTCTTGCACTTTCACAATATAATTCAAGTTGGCAGGCACCAGTGTCTATCCTATCTGGTAGGTCTGACATCCCCAAGGGATTTGGGGTCCTCAGATAGGTCCTCTGCGTTAGGTAGCAAGAGTAGGAAAGAGAGAGAACGCAGAGGATTAGGAATTGTGTTGTTGTTGCCGATGCTGTTGTTTAATAACCATCGTTGCCTACATTCTCCTATAGCCAGAATTCAGTTACAAGGTCACAATTCGCTATAGGGGGCCTAGAGATATAGTCTTGCTACAGGTTCAGGAAGAGAAGGGAGCAAAAAGGGTAAGGTATAATAAATAACCAAACATTCTCAGCCTCACCACAGAGTCCTTTTAGGGGTGAGAAAAAAAACTTATGTGAACATTTGTTTCTGAGAAGAGTCTCCTGCCACAAAGGAAGTCATTCCAGCAATACAAGCACAGGAGTACCGGTTAGGCTTTATAGTAATGATATCACCTACAAGGAGACAAAAGTGAAAAGGAAAGACTTCCATTAGGAAGTCGTATTCCATCAATAGACAAGGCAAGGGAAATGAGACTGTATGTGGAAAAGGGGAGGGGAATGGGAACAGTATAAGAGCAGGAAATGGACAGTGCATAAGAAATGCTGATTAGCCAAAATAAGAAACACTTCAGATAAAACCTGAAGTGTTTTATTTAAAGGTAAGTTTAATTACCTTTAGAGGTAATTAAACCTTAGGGAGCAAATCATATTGACTGCATTGTGAAGCAATAGCCTTTGACTTTTAGCAACACTTCTTGGGGTAGAGTGGGAAAGAGAGTGATCTTTTAGCTGTATACCATTTCTGACAGTCTGCCATTCTTCTAGTTGGGAAAAATAGTGTTATCTTGAGCCAAGTCCTGTGGAATGTGGACCATTCACTCTGTCTTGGGAAGCACTATGTCTAATAGCAGCACAGTCCCATTAAATAACAATCAGGGATCTGAACTTTCATTGAAATTAGGGAATCTAGGCTAAACGTCATCTGTAACATTGCATAAAGACAAAGCATTTGCACTTGTTTCCTTTAAGTCTAGAGATAACCCAACAGGGATATTTGGCAGTTGGCAGAATTGGAGATCCTGTTGTACTTTCTCATCCTTCATCTTGTCAAACTCTGATTCTTAATTCTTGCAGTTCTCAAAACTCCAACTTTCTCTCTTACTCAGATAAATCTTACCCTTGGCTTCCAGAGTAATACCATAATGGCAATTCTTATTTGTTCTTTTTAACCATTCCATCTTTATGTTTTCTATTTTCTAGCTTGTTTTTTGTTTGTTTGTTTGTTTTTGCTGGTGCATTTAATTCTGCCTAAAATGCAGACCTTACTTATCATTTAAACAGAAAAATCTACTTTATGATATTCACCATCACTTCTTCCCTCCCTGTCTTTTTAACTATATCTCACATGGTGATTTAACTGACCAAATTTAAGAATTTTACCTTTATATTTCTCTGCTACTTTTACAGACCCTAACACTGTCTACATGATAGAAGTTGCTCAATAAATGCGTAAAAAAATAAATTGAATTAACTCAAGCTAATGGTTGTCAAGACAGAGGTCATATCCTATTTCCCGAACATGCAGTTATCTCTGAATTTCCACGTACAAGTTCACCTATAGGTGAATATTTCATCATCAACAAATGTCTGAAGACACTGAATAATAGTACAAATAAATTAACAGCTCTATATTTTGCACAGTAATGGAGCCATAGGAAAGTCCTTTCACATATAACTTTAAAATCCTGCAGTGCAATGGTTTAAAAACTAAGCAAACATTTAATTTTAACTTTTCTGTTACATATATCATACAGCTCTGTAGTATCCAATCTCATCTAATCATTAGAATTATTCTGGGAGCATTTAAAAAATATGGATTTCTCTATTATAAATAACCCAAGAGGTTACAATTCAAAGCTCTTAGGTGAGACCTACGTATTTGTGTTAATAAAATATTGAATATTCTCTAAGGATAGTCTGACGATTATCCAGGTTTGGAAACAATGATTTAATATAAATATACCATTGTATAATTTGATATAAAATTTCTGCCTAAATTATCATTAGGGAGACAGTATCCTCTAATCATTGGGATGACATTTTATCTTTGGTAATTAACCCCCAAATAACTAAAGGTCATAGCAAGACTATTTCATAAATCATTATTTGAAAAATCAAGGAGGGTGCTTCTCCTCCACCCCCCACAGAGACATTTTGCTAAATCAGGCTAATTTTATTTTTTTAAAGTTGACTAGAATATTTCAATCAGATATTTTTGGTAGTGCTCAAAGCAGCTGATTTCTGAAGATTTAATTAAAATCTTTACTGCCATTTCACTTTTGAAACTGTTCAAATTGTCCATTATTTCATCAAATTATTGGAGCAATAGAGAGTTAAATAGCATGTGTGACCATACTCTCCATTTATGGAAAAGTTGGAAGGCAGAATGGTGCATTTTAAAGATAACCACACACACTGAATTTCAATACATATTCCAGCATCTAGCATTCTTGTAACTGTATAGAAGTTGCCTGATATCTTCTAAGTTCATTATTCTCTTCAGTCAAGTGAAAATTTGGGTAGCTATATAAAGCTAATATCTTTAGAGTAAATGATTCTATGCCCAATTCAACCGTGTTTTAAGGAGAGATGTCAACTGGGGACTTTCCTGGCAACAGAGACGGGCATGCAATCCAAATACTGATAATGCAAGGGATTCTCACAGTTTATAAAGATGCAAAAAGGAGAATTAATTATTTCCCCGTTGGTGATGAATATGCAAGTTTGGAATTTGTTGGCAGTCTTCCTTCCTAACAAATGGAAGAAGTTGACATAAAGGAGATGATGCTGCCAATCCAGAGAGGCAAATTTACTGGGCACAGGGAGAGAGCTATGAGGACGATCTCTTGCTTGGAGGGACTGTCAGGCCTCCAATTATCTTTACTCATTTAAGGAATTCCCTCTCTGTATGGAGTCTTGCAAATGGTCAGAATCCTCCCGTGGAAAAAACCTCAAGGAGAAGAGGCCACTTTCTAGGCTAGTCTAATTGGATGCTTCTCTCCCAGTGTCTGTACTGGATGTGGAAAACAGAGCAACTGTGCAAATGTTATTTGCTTATGCGGTGTTGGTGATAATCTTTAATTGCCAATGGTGGCTTCATCCTGGTAGAGTATAAGTGGCTTCCTAGAGAAACATTCTCACGAAAAAAACAGCTAAATTTACTGCTCTTTGGCCTTCTGGAATTTCCTCTGTTTCTGTCACATTCCAAACTTGAGCCTCTAAGCTACACTGAATTCCAGGAGTACCTGGTATCTTTCAAATAAATTTCCCTTTTCTCATTATTATAGCCAGAGTTGGTTTTCATAGCTTGCAAATAGAACACTAGTGGCATTCAAGTCTCAGGTTCCTTCATGAAGCCCTGAAAGCATAGCTTTTCACTGCCTTTCCTGCAGTTATGTAAAACCACATAGTTTATTTTTCTTTTTTCCCCAAAGTCATCTAAGTTAATTCTGACACTTTCAAAGACTTTTGATTAATACAGATGTACAAATATCTACGATAGAATAGTGTTATGGACACAAAACAAACTAATACATGCAAAATATCTAATAATTTTGGGAACATAATATGCCATCAATAGGTATTCCTTTCTTTGGAGTCCTCTTAATAATTTCACAGAAAAACTGGGAAAACGGTCTTATTAAAATTAGCCATGTAGAAAATTGTTACCTACCATCTGCCCTTATCTAGGGAGTCTGTCAAAATTGCTTGGAGCCCTTTAAAATTAAGTTTTGACCTTTTTGATATCCAGCTTTTTATATTAATAAGCTTCTCATAGGAAGAATTTTGTAGTATTCACTTTGCTTAGCATTTCACTTGACAGAAAACAACTAAAGCGGGTCAAATATGGCTCATAATTCCTCTGTAATGGGTACTACAGCAGTTGAAAGTCCATGAAAGAAAAGCCTTGCCCCAAACTCCTCATATGGAATTCATTTATTTTATAAAAAAGTCATGTGCCAGTCTGCTTAGCTCAACAACCAGCCACGCTATGAAGTGTAAATTATTGACTGCCTATGGAGCTTATTCACTATTTTTAAGTGGTTGCAAAAGTAGAGTTACGTAGAAGTCTATTGAGTATGAATCAGTTTTTTGATAGAATGCAACTTCTATTATTTAAAGTGGTTAGCATATAGATGGAGATAAAAACAAGTGTTTAAATTTTTTAGGGGGGGGGAAAGGGAGTTTGATAAATACTATCACAATAGCAGAAATCACACACTGATCATTTTTTATGAATCACAATGTTTACCCATATTTTCTACAGAACCACATGCCCTCTCATTGTTGGTATTTTTAATCCCCATTTAGCAAAGGATAAAACTATGACTCAAAAGGTAATGTAAGTTAACTTGCTCAAAGCTCCAAAGCTAATAACTGTCAGGAATAGGAGCTCAAACCTACTCACTAAAAAGTTCCTGCTCCTTACAATTGGTTATTCAGTTTTCCCTCCAAGTATAAAACCATGTGATCAAAGTTATTTTGGAATCTCAGTATTTATCTGGAGATTATGTTCTACTTATATAATTTGTATAATAACATCACTGAACATTTTGTTTTCTTCAGTGCCAATAAAAGAAATATATATATATATTTTCTAAAAGGTAGTCTTTAGGAACAAACAACAGGATATAAACAAATGTAACCAAATATAAGAAAATATTTCATTTGGAAAAGTAACTTCCATACTTATATGGTACATATAAGGTACTTTTAGAAACCTGACTTTAATCTAATTTCATGTTACTTACCACTGCTGGTTCAGATGTGACAGAATAATTATTTTCCCAACATTCTATTATATTTCCATTAACTGCTTCTTTCAGCAATAGCTGAGATATAACAGGAAAAGAGGCACCTGACTCTTTTAGAGGATGCCAGCATCTTTCATGACACAGAGGAGGTGCTAAATAAGACTTATTCAGCATTATTATTTGCTAAATAATGGCCAGAGGAAAAGTCACTGTAGGAGATAATATTATAGGAGAATGTATTAAGAGACTACATACAAAAGCTCAGACATTCTTGGGTGGGAGGCTACTTCTAAGAGAAAGAATAGCTGCAAAGCTCATTCATATTTATGGAAATATAAATGGTTTGAAGTGAAATTGGTATTTTCCACTCATTATAAGTGTTTTATTGCGTATGTACTGTGTATCCAACACTGTTCTAGTCATTAGAGATATAACAGTTTACAAAACAACAAGAACACCACAAATGGTGTTCATGGAGCTTATATTATAAGGGGTACTGTAGCATACATCAGACCAGAGATAAGATGTTGCTGTCAGGCAAAAAAATAGAAAAAAAGTGTCATTGGCATAGCTGGCTTAGCAGGGCTTAGGTGGGAGTAGTAGTAAATTCCACTCAGTGTGAATGTGGGACATTCATTAGTGTACCTGTGCCTGTGTTTAAAATTTATATAACGAATTTGTTTCCAAAGAGGGATACAATTGTCAGAGATATATTTATTATAATTTTATATACTTTACTCTATTGGCTATTACTTCTTCAGTTCATTTATTAATTTGTTCACATAGTATAAGGCTTTTGTTACTTTTTGAACCATTTCCCACTTAAGTTGCAGAGTTTATAAATGAGTAGTTGAGTTTTATATAATGAATGCTATGTTTTGACTTATTTTGACCAAATATTGGGCCACTAGATTGTTGAAAGAGCCTGTCCAAACATATCCTGCATCTGGAAATCTACCACTTTCTAACATCTGTTGGGAGAAGAGTCACACATAGATGGTTAATACCTTAGGAGGCAGAGGTGAGCTCTAAGCCTCTGAAGTTCTAGGTCTGCCTCCTAAGATGACTGGAAAAGGCCTTCTCATCTAAGCCTCCTGGGTGATTGGAAAAATTACCTACTACCTCCAGACTTTATTTCACACATCTGTAAAGAGAAGGAAGTGATCTGCTACTATACTGTCATTATAGTGAGGATTAGGAAACACTAAATATTTGACAAATACAAAAATTATTATATCAACCACATATTTTAAAAAAATCTATGAATAAATATTACTCTTTCTCCCATGCCTCTTCCCCCTTCAAAAAGTACTCTCTAGCCTATTAAAGTTTCATGAATTATTTTTTGTTTGTGACAAGCAACGTGAGCCATGCTTGGCTACATTGGAAGGAGGGGAAAAAACAAATGAAAACACAATATGATTCCAGCTTTTGCTTCCATACTGTCAATTTTTGTCTATGAGAAACTGAGTAATTTCAAACAACTGAAGTTAGTATCACCATTCTCAATCTCTTCTTTGTATTTATCATAATTTATTGGGAATTTTCAGGAAGGAGCCCCAGGAAAATCTACTTCATCAATTACATTTTTTTGTTTTCTATTTTCAGAGAGCACTTCTCCAACATTCTCTTGATCTAATTCATCTGTGGGTGTGATGCATGTAATTTTAAACTTCATATATGTCATTATCCATTTATACTCCTTTTCTTAGAAGTCTGTTAAACCTTATTTATATGAAGGATTAAATCAACACCATGAAATGATGCTATTTAAATTGCAGGTGCTCTTACTTAGTGCTTTCCAAATGGATTCAGGAACAACCAATATTACAGCCCAACTTCAACACTGTCATTGTTCACATACAAAAATAACCACACATGCAATTTGATTATACATGGATTACTTTTCCTAGGCTCCTCCATTCCTTGGGAGAAAAAACTCGTGTCCATTTTTGCATGATTTTAAATCTAGAAGGAATCTTAGTTAATATCTAGGACAATATAATCTTTCCCATACTTCTTTATTTTGTTAAGTTGATAAAATGGACAAGTTTGATAGACTAATAAAGTGTTCTATGAATTTATTATATGAGACCACAGAAGTTTTCTATCTTGTGTTCTACTGCTGTGCTGAAGCGAATTATTCCAGAGATGGGGAGTCCATGTTGCTCATATAAACTCATATGTGACCCCAATAAGTATGGCCCAAACACCTAAAAATATAGCATATTAATGAAGCTAAGTTATATTCCGAGTTTTTGATTAAAGTCTCTCAATCTCTATCTCTCTATCTTTGCAGGAAATTCATTTTCCAGGCACTTCAGCCTGTCTTATTTTTATTCTTCCCTCCCTTTAATTTTTATTTATTTATTTTTTAGTTTGGAACTTATCATAAGCACCGTCTTTATTTTCTATCTTATATTATTGTTACAAATTAAGATAAGAGTGCGCTGATAGGAATAAAAATCATGTCTAGACCCCCATTTCTCATAGTACACCTTATTAGTCATCCTAGAAGATCTTTAGCCAATATAAGTACAAAGGAGGTAGGAACTAGGGGGGTCGCCCAGCATCTAAAGTTCTTTCCATGTCTGCAATATCTGTAGAGGTAAGCTTCCACGGTTAGAGTACATTCCAGAGAACTCTAGAATGCCAAGATAGGTTTTACCTCATGGATCAACTTGGGGCAAAAATCTGTGATGGCTGCGATAGCTCGAGAAAGGGTCTAAAAGTTCAAGAGTATTCGGGAGCACAGTGGCATGCATAATTAACCATATTTGCCACATTTGTGCCAGACATCTGGTGATCCTCACTGTTAGTTCCTGGTCTATATCTTTATGCCCTTAAGTTCTGCTACTGGCCTGTAATTCCTCTAAAACTTGCCATGCTGCCTCTTCCTTTTAGACATCATTTCCCCATTGTTGTGGAGAGTCTGGAGTCACATATTAGCTCACATTTCTTGTCATATCAAGGAATTCGTGTCAGTCAAGTTACTTGCTGGGCTCTGTCCACTGTGTGAGCACTGAGTGCTCACCTGACCCAGGCTGGGGCAGTCATGTCTTCTCTTTCAAAACTAGATTTGAGTCACAGTGACTCAATTAATCAATATTTGGGTCTATAAGGTGGGTGAGAAACAAATCTGGAGACCCTGTTGCTTAGAAGAATGTTGATTTGACAGTTCTGATTAGCTAAACTGAGAAACAAGCTAACAGCAGCTCATGAAGTCCAGAAATTTCCTCTTTTTAGCATGGTAATTTTTTTGTTTGTGTTTTGACCAATGAGCTTCCATCATCATACAGACGCATCAATGTTCCCTGCCTCTTGTCTCTGTAATATACAGAATATCATGGATGCAGGGGCACCCTCCATTGGAACTTTGGCTACAATGAATAAGCAACCATGGCTAGACAAAGCTGTGGTTTAATTAGAGTGTGGGGGGATTGTGTGCACTCTATTACCCCTCTACTTGTATATATTTTCCCCAAAACTCTTATGGTGCTAGTGACGATGTGTATTGGTGACTCCTTTGCATATGAGAGGTATTATGGAAAAAGACCTGTGGCAGGACTCTGTGAAATGCAAAGTAGAAAGATAAGAGGAGAAGGATAAGCTGGAGACTGAGGAGGAAGTGGAGGACAGTGATGTAATGCAATGAGAGCACGCTCTCAGATGGAAACAAAGATAAGGCAGCCTATTGTCTCTCAAAAACTGAAAGACTGATCACATATTCCTCCATTCCAAATTTCAAGAGGACTGCTATTCCTGGCCCTGGGTTCCATGCAGCTCCTCGTTCATAGCATCTTTACTTTCATTCTCAGATGATTAGAATAGTCATCCTTCATGGCTAAACTCAAATGTCAATGCTGCTTGGAGGCGTCCCCTAATCTCTCAAACCCAAATTAATCATTCTTTCATTTGCACTCTCTTAGAATTACGTTTATGAATTTCTTAAAGATTAATTTTACCCTACCATAATTTATTACTAATAAATCAGTCCTCCCTCCACTATAAAGTACCATTAAAATAGCGATTAGTTCTGGCATATAGTTGTGTATACTAAATGTCATTTATACAATAAAATAAAGATAATAAATAAGTATTAAAACCTTACTATTAAGCACACTGCTAGGTTTTAAAAATGTATCTTTAAACTGTTAATGCAACTACCTTATGAAAAAGTTCTAATTCCCATTTTGTTAATTAGAAAACAGAACTTTAAAAATACCTGCATATAACTAGTTAATGGTGGAACTAAAATTCAAATCAAGATTTTCCTAATGCCAATGTCCAGTGCAACTCAATAATTCCTGAAATTAATTTTCATTCCTGGTTTGATGGTCTAACCAAGATGAAAGGCTGACCTTGGATCATAAAATTTTGCTTAGATTAACATGAGATAAACTAAGCCATGGTTTTATTAATGGCTGTTAACAAGACTTTGATAAGTCTCTGTAATCTTTCTTCCTTAGCAGCTTGGGAAATCTTTTCTGTAAACACTTCAAATAGAGTCAGGTTATTTTATCTCATAAACAATGCTGTGCATATCTATTTGAAAGAAAGAAAGGTCAAGTTTTTTTTAAAAAGCAGCAGTGACATAGACATTGTGTTATGTCTCTATGGGTTCCTTTGTGTCAAGTGCCCACTGATGAAAGTGAAGGTGATAAATTTATTCTCACAATGGAGTTGGAAGCTCAGTGTCCACTGGGTGTTTATTCAGATTCTATTAATCTAATAAGTGTGATAATTCAAGTCCTGGCAATTTGAAATACCTCATTTTAATGATGTCAGAAAAAAATAGGTTTAATCATCCAACAAAGATTCTAAATAAGACTCAGGTTGCAGAAGAAAATTATTTTAGAAAATTAAACTATGCTTCAACCACATTTAACAAGCTATACATTCTACACAGGTATCATGCCCTCCTGTTTTCAACACTTTGCTCAAATGTTTCCACTTTGCTAAGTAAAATTTACCTTTCCAAGCACTACTCATACCTCTATTTCTCCAAGCACTATCTCTACTGCAAGAGCCACCTAACTTGTCCTCCAAAGCCTCGCTATGCAGGTCCAAAGGGATCAATCCATTTTTCACATTTCTAAATCATTATTTTCCCCTCTCTCGTATAAACTTGAAGGGAACTAACACAGTTTAAACAAATATCCTGAGCCTGGAACTGACTTTACTATTCCTTTTGACCATCGCAAATATCTGATGCTCAAATAAAGACTCAGAGAGATGACATAATCATCCAAAACACATTTTTTTTAAATGTATGGATTGAGATTTGAATCCACATCTGAATTCAATGCTATTCATTTTGTTTTTGCCATCTTGTTGCCTGTGGGCTGGAACTATGTGCAACTGATGTTGTGTATCTAACTACAACAGCACATATCGTAAGGTCCTCCACATGGTAGATCCTAGATAAAAGCAAACTAAGTGTGGAAACCCATTATTGCTACACATAAATATACATGGTTAGTCATATCTATTCATTACAGCAGCCTTGAAGTTCTCATCTAAATATTAAAGTTGATTTTCACCACACATTAGCAATTCACTGGAGTTAAATACACTTTCCCAAAACAATATCCATATTTAAATATTTTAAGATATTTAATAATTGACATATGTTATTACTTCAACAGAGCCAGCTCGTAAGACATAATTATGCCAAATTAGTGAAGTTGGTTTAAATGCTTGTGACCAGTGAGTAGAGTCATTCGTGACCATGCTAAGAGCCCACCAACTCCCACCATTGCTAGTATGGGTAAGAGAAACAATGGGCCACCCAGTCCTTAGCATGCCCTTTAAATCATACGTTTATTTTTAGCGGATGCAAAGACTGTCACAGAATGCATAGCTGACACCGAGATGAAAAAGAAATCTTAAAATTCCCTGGTCCTCTTGCAAAACTAAACCTTACAAGCCCTTTGGGGGGTTAATGAAGTCACTGACAGTGCTGAGCCCAGCTGGGAGGTAGAGTCACAGTGCCAGAAAATTAAGAGTACCACTCCACTAGTTACAGGCAAGCCTGTAACTAGCCTGACAAATTTAAGTCAGTGGATGATAGCACTTACAGTACCCTCAGGATCTCTGCAAATGTTGTTTTCTAGAATCCAAAAGAGAACTGCTCAAGGTTTACCATACACACTAACACATGCCTCTCCATGACCACATACAAATATGGCCCAGTGCTCATTCTTTCTACCTCTTTCTTCCTCTCTTCCTCTTCCTCTGTTTCTTTCAGCCATGTTGAAAAGCCAGGTTAGATGGAAAAGCAAGTCTGGAGCACACAGAATTTATGCAAACAAATGAGGGTAATGTTTTCAAGAAAAACCTTAATTAGGATCTGTTGAAAAACAGATTGAAAAGTTTATCTACTAGATTTTTAGGAGTACTGAAGAAGAAAAAATATCTAAAGGCACAGAGGGCAGTGCCTGGCACAGCATAGGATGCTCAATAATTGTTCAATAAAGAAACAAATGGGGGAATTCCCTGGCAGTCCAGTGGTTAGTACTTGTCACTTTCACTGCCATGGCCTGGGTTCGATTCCTGGTTGGGGAACTAAGATCTTGCAAGCCGCACAGCACAGCCAAAAAAAAAAAAAAAAAACCAAAACAAAAGAAGGAAATGGATGATGGTATAGTACTCAAGGAGTTTCATGTAGAGTTTTATGTTTATTTGTTTTATGTCCTATAGGTGATTATCTAACATTTGAGTTAAATTAATAAAGTCAGAGAATATTTTAACCAGTCGTATTTGTCTGCTAATGTTTCTCTTCCCTTGGAAAACTTAGTGTGTTGTTCAGGTCCTACATTACAATATGTGTCATAACAAAGCTAACTTTTTTTCTTTTAAAACAGATCAAAAAGTATAAAAACCCAAATTTCTAAGACGAAGTTGTTGATTCAATAATAATGAGATCCTCTATCTTCCTGAATCTTAGACAGATATATTAGAAATTTTAACTTCATGGGCTATATGATTTGTAAAAATGGGTTAAACACGCAATAAATTATTATTATCTTCTTCAGCCAAGGCTAGCCTGCTATGGATAGTATAGGTCTGATGTGGTGGCTCCATGAAGCCTTCGAGAACCTGGCTATGGATCTTAAAACTCATCACCCAAGGTGACTGCTGGAGCTCCAACCATCACATCCGTGTTTCAAACAGCATAATGGAAGAAGGAAAAAGCAAATTATGATAAACAGAGGTCAAATATTTCCCTATACAAGACTCAGAAACCCCGTGACACTTCCATTTTCATCTCATTAAGAAGAACTCAGTTATTGAGATAAAACTAAATGGGAGATGTAGTCTTTCTTCATGATTAGTCTGTGGCTAGCTAAAATTTGAGGTTTTTAATGTTATTATTGAGGAAGAAGGGTAAAACAAACTTGAGGTTGCCAAATAAATGTCTTAATAACAAATAACATAGCATATAATAGAAGGTTTGCACCTTGGCCATTTCATTCCACAGGGACAATGTCGGAAGGTGTAAACCTGTACTTCTGGCTTTCTCTTGGATGGGAAAGATGAAGACCCACACAATGGAACTGTGATCGATGTAAAGCTTTACATAACATGCCTTCTGTTATCCACGTTCATCCTAAAGGAAAGCATCCAAAGGTTAAAGCAGTATTCATCGCTTGGGCCAAGAATGAGAATGGTCAGCTGGTAAATTGGTGTTATTTGTGTCTTTTCTTCTTTGTCTAAAAATCAAGTATTTATTTTCCTGTTTAAACGCCTAGAGTTAGAGCATGTTTAATTCAGTAAAGATGTACAGGTTGGCCAACAAGATTTAAAACTGAATATTGATTGATAATTTACTTACCTAATCATTCTGCATTTAGCAAAGTTCTCAGAAACCCCCCACCCCGACACACACATCCACTTAATTACCTGAATGTCACCATTCTTTATTTGCCAAGGTTAGAACTGAATGCTATTCAGGGAGAATATAGTTTTCAGGTATTTGAGATAATCTATATCATTTTAAAATATTTTATATAACCTTTACTGTATCTAAGAAAACAACTACATGTTTATAGCTTCTACACAGGAGATAATTTGTGATAGTGGAACGTAAGTGCAAAATAGTACTGCAAATTATAGGGTTATATACTTGCCTCTGCCTCTTATTCTCATCCTTAGACAAGTTAGATAAACTCTCTGGGGCCTGTGTCCTTATCTGTAAAATCAAGACGGTGAGTTGGTTCCCTTTGGGCCCTTTCGGCTATTAAACCCCATGGACACATAGATTTTTGTTGTCACTTTCAATCAAGTTTAATATTCTTCAAGAATCCATCTTTTCACCTTTCGGTCATTTTGTAGGCCTTAAATTAATGTCTACACCTCATGGTCTCAATATTCCCCAGTCTTTATTCTAGTTTTATACTTAGAGTCAGCAAAGGGTCTATTTTTAGCAATTTCCCAAAGGAATTGGAAGAGTGTCTCATCTTTGGCTCATTACCTCTGAGAGCCTGTTCACTGATGCCTGCTGTTTTTACACTCTGTGCCCAGCTCCTGCATGAAATTGTCACCAAGGTCAATACAGGTTCATCACCTCTGTCAAATGGGGGAATCAAAATGAGTTTTCTCATGTCGAAAGCTGACTTGGATTTGGGTCCCCAGGGCTGGACATTATTCAGCACTGACTAAATAAGGAAAAGCCACACTAAACAGCTACAAAACACACACACACAGTAGCTTAGTGGTTGCACTTTCATTTCTACCTCTTTCAAATTAAAATTCTTAGTAAAAGGAAATCATGGCTTCCTCCAGACATAGGGTTTCTTAGTACTTGTGCTTATATCAGAAGAAGCCAAGCAGGTCCTCAGGTTCTTACCTACTGTCTTCTTTCTATGAAGTTGCAGGCCTGGTATCCCAGTTGGAAGGGCAATGAGACACTGGAGGTGGAAATAATGAATTAGAAGCAAATGACTCAGTAATGGTTTGGGTTTCCTTCAATAGTCAAGATAAAGTAGACTCTGCTTCCTATTTCACAGATGTTCAACTATAGCTCCATAATAAAGCTTAATATAGTCTCAAATCTTGCGCATGTACTGGCCATGACACAGGCACTCGGCTGAGATCTTGGCAATCTTGGTGATATCCAATCATCCTCTTGCTCCATCTCTAATCTCCTGTCTCTGTGAGCCCCGATTTATTTCTGCTTTTGATGTATAGATTTGAATTGAAGACTATTCTCTAGAATACTGAACCTTGATTTTTTCTCAGATGTTGTTTTTGCTTGTGGATAAAATCAGGAGAAAGCTTTGACTATCCCCCAACTGTCTCAGTAAAAAAAAAGACATTTCACTTTGTAATTTGAAGTTTTCAAATTGATTTTCTAGGTAGAAATGCAAATCCATGAGATTCTTTTTTAATGAAACTTTTGCTGCCCTTTGTAGTGAAAGGGAAAAAAATATATTTACTTAAGGTATGCTGTGTGATAAGGATCAAACCAGATATATGATAAATACTGTTTCACTAGTCTTCACATAAAGTAAATTATGAACCTGCTTTACACATGATAAAACTAAGATGTTGGAAGATTATAAATTTAAGGTTTCTCAGCCCATAAAGGAGTATTCCTACATTTCAAAATCATGTGTGGCTTGAAACCTGGGCTCTTGCCGTCAGCCTGGTTATGGTAGTTCTGACTTGCTCATCTAATGCCATTATACAGTTAGGCTAAGCTTTGAGGATATCACTAGCTACCTGTCCCACTGCTTGTTCCTTTTGCCAGTCTGCTATTACCGACAATTCTCTGGACTCTTTTCACTTCTCCCTGATGTGAACACATTCAGGGTCATGTATTTGATTCTTCCTATGACCTCTGGGGCCAGTATACTTGGCTTTTCTTAAAGACTTGGGATCACTTTGCATTGTTGGTACTTTGTGCTGTCTCAGAGAAGAACTCCTACTAGGCCAAGACTTCTCACCAGGCCATGAGTATGATCTACCTTTCGTTAGCCGGGACTTTGCTGAATCAAGGACCTGGACAGCTGAAAAGTGGGACAATTTACACACTGTCCATACACCTTCTCTCTTTATTTACTTTTACTTTTTAATCTTTTTAAAATGTTTTTATCTCTATTTATTTATTTTAAGGATGTCAACTTGTCAACTTTCAGGTTTCTTTTTAGTCATTGTCTTTGGAAAGCCAAGAAATTTTGCAGACTCTGATACAGCTGAATATCGTCAACTAGAAATATCATTTTGGGGAAGAGAATTCATATATTTCACTCCTTTTTTATCTGTATTGAACTGCAAAGGGTGGAAAATTGAATCATATGCTACTATCCGGCCAAAAAATGTGCCCATGCTAGCAATGCTTTATGATGGCTATTCAGAGCTGTAGCAAGTCCAATCCACGATTAAATACAAATTTTAACCTTCTTCCTTCACACAGAAAATGAGATTTGTGCTGTGGACTTTTTTCTAAAATGTTGAATCCAGCAGAAAGTCTCATCTTGCCATCCAGTTTTCCTTTCCACTATTTCTATTTGCATTCCATTAACATAATGTTGAAAAATGGAAGCCACTAATACGTTTTTTTCATAACTGAGCAATGAGAGAAATGGAATATCCTGCACTCTTTTCAACTGCCTATTACTTTAGGATAGGGGCAGTGTGGCACGTTAAATGATAACAAATTGATTTTTCGTGAGCTTACAGTCTTTCTATATCCCCTATTTCTAACCACACATATTATATGAGGAGCACAGCATTCTGAAATGTATATTACCATTATGTGTAAACTCATATATCACTGAAAAGTGTGTACATGACATCTAATAAGTATTCTGCCTCTTTTGAAAGCCTCTTACTTAATAGGTCTTATCTACATTCTATGTAGACATATTTCCCTGCCGTAATTCACACTGCATAGAGATTAATGCCCTAATCCAGATTTATAGTGTTAAGATATCCTGATATGAGGACAGGCATTTTAGAAAAGTCATGTTTAAATAGTTAAGGAAGCTCTAACATATTCAGCCTCTGAGGCTAAACAGTGGCTCTTTGATTAAAAAAAAAAAAAAAAGCACACTTGTACTGGCTCAAAATGCTCAGGTATTTCAAATGGATATATTCAGGAATTTGCATAATAAATTTTCTTTCACAGTCACAATAGTATACATGTAATAAGTTCCTGTGGATTTTGATAGGCTGGTAGAGTCCAAATGTACTGTGTCAATGTACATTTTTTCCCAAAAATGTATATTCAAATCAAATGTGTAAAAGACAAAGTGTGTGTGCACTGATTCAAATGCTGGTGGAGATATGAGTTAATGTATGTGAAATGACTCACTGAATGTGTTTAATCTCCTTAAGCAAGAAAATAAAACAATAACCAAAAAAAACCCCCAAACTGACCATGTATTTACCATTAACATGGCTGCCAGCCTGTGATCAGTGTATCATTACTTTCTTGGTTCAATCATGATTACATTTACTTACTGAAATAGCCCTGCAGGGTTCTGGGTTTTTAACTTACAGTGGAATAGACCTGAGCTTGTAAAGAAGGTAAGTCACAGCTTCAGCAGCATGACTGCAAGTCATATAGATATATATTTAACGTATGGGGGTATATTAGGACAGAGATATATGCTGAGAGGGCTTCCCCGGCTCCCACAGAAAGCATATAAATGAAGCTCTATGAAGTAGTTCTAGTAATACATCCTGGTGGCTGACAATGTCCTCCTAGAATAGGCCTCTCCAGACACAGATGAATGAAATGGTCTGGTGCTGAAGTCTGGGTCCCAGGAGCTAGCACTACGACAGGACATCCTAGATCCCACCTCAGCCAGTCTAGATTGGAAAGATTTGGGGGGAGGGGAGAGTAACAAAAAGGTCTCTGATCAGAATATGAAACAAAATAATTGCAATAAAAAAGTAAGACGTTTTCTAAGGATAGTATGAAGAATGCTACAAATGGGGAACAAAAGCAATGTCTTAGAACCAGGTAGAACTGGTCTCCCATCTTTTTTTCCTGGACTATCACCCTCTTTCTCCACATTACTTAGTCATCTGTTTGAGAATCACAGAATGTGAACAAAAGCAACCTGTCTTGAGTGATTTTCCATCCAGAGAAGGGTGAGGCTTGTTTAAATAAAACAGTGACTGGAGTATTCATTTTCACCAAGGCTGGTGTTCTCTGCGTGGTCTTGGATGAACACCCATGAGTTCTTCTTCTCTTTCACTTGGCAAGTTTCTTGTGGTTAACAGAGCCTTTCTAAACAGAATTGACTGTTTTTCTTCTTTCTTACTCCTAATCTCTTTCCAGTCCAACATCATCTTCTAAGACACCAGAAAACAGTCTTTAATATCTAGTCACTCATGCCCTCAAATACCATAGTCTCAACAAAAGCTATACATGAGACTAACACTGAACATCTCGATGTATGTTAGGCTGGGCTCTATCAGAAGCAGATCCTGGGTGAATGATTCAGTAGTACTGATATGTATTAAGGAAATGCTCCCAGGAGGAACGAGGAAGGAAACGTGGAGGGCCAGAATAGGAAGGGGAGAAGCCAAAGGTGTGATTTCAGATGAAGTCCCACATGCAATGTGATCCCCAGTAGGGCTTAGAAAAAGAAGAAATTACACCTGAGTTTGTGACACTTTGAGGCAAAGGAGATGGGCTTTTGTACTCCCCCACCGACTTTGGTTATGGGATACCCCGTGTTGGGAGGAGAGGGTAGTAAAACTCTCAGTTACTTCTGTATCTTCCCTTGGTTTTGGAGTTTCTCATGCCCAGGAGCCAGCCTCAGAAGGTACCGGTGCTTGCTGTTAATAACAAAGCACACGGAAGTTGAGTAATGGTTTCAAAGGTGTGAGAAAATAGATCTCATGAATCTAAGTTGGGTACCCACCAAGTTCCATGATTAGGTGTATTTAATTTTCAGAAAATAATATGAGTTCCAGGTGACTGAGAGGTGGGGGGGCATACAAAACTATAATCTTTTACGTAGTTATTGTATTACAATCCAGATTTTCCAGAAGGGGAATGTGAGTCAGAGTGGGCAGTTTCCCCAAGTCACACAGCTTAGGTCAGGACCCACATACTGGACTAAATTAAGAACCTGGCATCTTTCTCCTAGTCCCCTGTGCTACTCTCCATATATGATGCTTGACATCCACTGGATATCTTTATAGTTGCCACAGATACTATTTAGAATCCTGAATGGCAATGATGTCCATATGGTATGAGTAAGAGTTAATCATGTTCCAATCTTCTGATGAACTCTTACTGTTTCACTTCAGTGGGAAACAGACAGCCTGAAATGAAAGTGAATGTCAAAAGAGAGCTGCTGATTCTAAGACAGCACTTGATGCTGAGAGCAGTTGGTTCTAAGTTCATATTGAATTTCTTTTCCTTTTTTTTTCCATCAGAAGTTTTAACATTTGGATCAGGCTGTACATTATTAGCCACAGTCTATTTTAAACAGAAATATTGATTAAGCATACCCTCTAAACCGTTTTTACAGTAAAAATAAGCACTTTAATTATATTAAGCATTGATAGACACAGACTTTTTAGTGATTTCCATATCTCTTTCCAATCCTTATCTTCGGGATTTATATTCATTGTAAATAACAGAATGATGATTTCTCTTTTACTAGACTTGGATTTCTGTCATGACACAGATTTTCTTGTTTTTACCTAAATTATCAAAGTTTGATTATATTCCCTGTTAAAATTTTCCTGCATCATTATTCTGCATATTTATGTCTGCTTCTCTGTTTTTTTAAAAAAATATTATTTAGAATTTTAATTCAGCTTGACAACAACTTGGCACTTAAATAAATTTGATATATCCAGGAAAAAAGAAAACATTGGTAGACAGAGAGAGATCTTTGCGCAGAAAAGGCTGCTTTGGAATGAGAGTAGATCAGACCTACACTAAAATAAGTACCATTTTTATTCAAGTAAGTGGTGGGTTTAGCACCTTTATAGAAACTAGAACGAGATTCAATAAATTTAAGTACCTTGATGTGGATAGCCACAACTGTCACTTGCATTATTGGAAAGAGACTAATTACTTCAACTACATTTTTAGGCTCAAGTCCGTGAAATCCTTCAAATTCTTCTCTTGTGGGATGTATGGTTCATAGAGTCACCAAGTTTAGAGAAGGAAGGAGCTTTAGGATCTATCTGGCCCAGCAGGTCGCTTAGTCCATGTAGGTAAACTGAGATTCAGAAATGAGAAATAACCTTCCTACAGGGACATAACAAATGTGATGTCATCAGAAGTTCTTGCAAAGAGTGACCTTTCGAAGACGTATTCCTCCTATGTAATGGCAGACTTTACTAAATTTCATCATGATTATTAAAGCATCAAACCAATTTCAGGTTCATTCTCCTCCAATCCAATCTCCATATTGTACAAAGTTTGTTTTAAACACTTTAATACCTTTATTTGTAGTTACTGTGGCTCTTCCTTATCATATACCTCTGTACCTTTCTTATCTCCCCTCCTAACACTACCCACTATCCCTCCATTCCAAATATACCAATAAACACATATATATCAAATGTTTAATGTTCCTTTTTGCCTCCATGCCTTTGTACTGGCTATTCTCTCTTATAAACACTTTCTGTATTCTCTCTGGCTTTACCTGGCTAAGATAAACCTAATAAACATAGAAATGTTTCTGTCCTTTGTGTTCTCATAACCCCTGCTTATATTTCTACCAGAGTGTATATCACTGACTATTGTGATATTCTACTGACATCTCTGTTTCCATCAGTAGGGTGTATATATCCCCAGAGTGAACTCTTATCCAAATCTCACTGGAACATAGTACCTGGCATATATGAAATGTTCTGTGTGTTGATTATTGAAAATATGAAAATGATAATGTTCACACTGTTGACATACCACTCCTCCCTGGAAGGTCCAAAAGAGTCACTTGAAAGTGACCATGAAATGTAGGGGTTGTGGGTAGTAAGTCTGATTAATAATCCTCTGACTCTGCTAATTCACTCTGCTTAATATCTACCTGGTCTTTTGGAGTCCAGTGATAGAAGATTCAGATTCTGAATCTCATTGTGATACTGCTAAATACACACAACCACCCCACTGGTAGGCTGATGGGTGCTTAAAGGCAGAAAAATATTGTTATAAATATTTTGTACCATGCATTGTCCAGGATATTTTTGGTGCAAGCAACAACCAGTCAATTTGTAAAAGAGAAGTTCTGGCTCATCTGATTGGGAAGTCTAGAGTTGTCACAAAGAAAGTCATTGCCATATTGAGCACCCCAAGTGATATCCTTGGTATTTGCTCTCCCCTCTCAACTCTGATGCTCTTGGTTAATTTTACTACTTAGATGGGATCTCTCCACATGGTGATGAAGATATCCCCCAATGAGCCTGTATTTGCCTACTCCCAATTTAGGAACTCCAGTAGAAAGATTCAATTTTCCTGCTATCTGCGACACAATCTTCCCAAGGAAAATCCAATTGATATGGCTTCGGCTATACTAAATTCAGAGAGCATCCCAGATCACATAACTATTCCTGTTGCATAAGAGGTGAAGAAAAGGCAGTCCCTCTAAGACCACAACAGTGATATGAGGAGAGTTTCATCTTAGGAATGGATAAAGGGTGGTGTTTCACTAGGTTTATCTTATGACTGATAAAGTGCCTAACATATATTTTTAAAGAATGTGAAAGGAAAGGAGAGGAAATATGCCCAAGACTATTACCCTCTTATTGATCAAATATTTATGACCTTGTCTTCAATTTGTGCAGGCGCTGTGCTGGACACTGGGATTAGAATGGTCCTATTTTCAAAGGGACTATCTTTGGAGATAGGGAATCTAAAGGCAAATGATGTCCTTGTTCCAATAAACAATTTCCCAAGCTCACAAATTCTTATATGAGTATACTCCCCCACATACATATGTACAGT
The DNA here is from genome assembly GCF_002837175.3 of Physeter macrocephalus. Lineage (NCBI taxonomy): Eukaryota > Metazoa > Chordata > Mammalia > Artiodactyla > Physeteridae > Physeter > Physeter macrocephalus. Next base: position 34,354,971 of record NC_041230.1, read on the forward strand.
CACAAATACATGCAAAGTGAATTTCCACACACATCCATAGGATTCACACACTATTGGAGAGAAAATTCCATGTCATAAGTGAGGTTGTTTAGTTTAATAAACACATACCATCTTGGTCAATTATCAAGATGCCTACCTGGGCCTATAATCATCTTTTATACAGCACACAGTGGACTGTCATTTATTTATTTATTTATTTTGGACTGTGATGATGTCAATGAAAGCTACCCAAGGAGATATATTTAATGATTCACACTGAGATATGTTTAATGATCAGATATTGGTTTGGAAGCCAGGTGAACTAGAGGATATACAATCCTGAGCTAGTTATTAAAATGGAGGCTAGTGTCAAATCTATCTCTTACTAGTTATGGGACCATGAGAAGTCATTTTATCCCTAACTGCTACTATTCTCCATCAGTGAAGTGGGGACAATAATATCTGCTTAATGGAGTTGCTATCAGCAAGGTATAGAACCAGTAAAAGAGTGAAAAGAACTACTACATCGCCTGTGTGTTTATAGATTAGTAATATTTTTATTAATTTTAAGATTATGGATAAAATGTTTAATTAATATTTTCTCTCACCTGTTGTTTATGTCTTAAACGTTTCTAGTGCAGGTTTACAAATGTTCTTTATCATGTTTCTCTTCCTGAAAATAAGTGAAATGGATTCAGAGAGAGAAAGAGAGATTGGAGTGGGAAATTTGCAAAAGGGTAACACATGAAGTTCCAAATATTATTCAGCTTCATTAGTATTATTTCACACTGGAGATGTGAAGAAGTGCTAATCATACTCACTCACAGATTAACCTAATCACAGAATATCTATGCTGGAAAGACCATTAGAAGCTCAGGATGGGGAAATGTACAGTACACCTCTTGTTTTTATGGCAGACATATCTAATCCATCTTTACATGCTCTTCTTCACAGTTAGGTTCTACATCTCCATCCAGGGTTTTAGGTTATATGACATCTTCTTCAGAAAGCCAAACAAATAATGCCCATCTGCTATACCAAACTGATCCAGCCTGTACACAGTATAGATGTAAATTCCAATACATGGAGAATCAATTGCCTGGAGGCCAACAGCAAGATACCACAACAACAGATGCAGAGCCACAGTTAGAATACAGACTTTACTGATTCCCAGTTGTGAGGAAAAGGATTTAAAACAACGTCACAAAAACAAAACAAATGTTTGGAACAAAAATGCTTGTGGTGACCTTCAGACATTTGTCCCTTGGGGCATCAGAGAAAAATCCTAGCCAGCTGCTGCATGAGTGTATCTTGTATATCAATGTCTTTGCTAGTTACGGAAAGAAGAAATAAACAAAAGGCAAAGTATATACTGTAAATAAATCATGTAGGAAGGAAAAATGGTCAACCATAATTTGAGAGGAAAGTAAGCTCGACTTTTTTTTGTTTTTAATTTAAAAGTTAATAAGGAAGGTTCTCTGAGCTGAGGCGTTTTCTGATAAGTTGGAGACATGATTTAATTACAACTTGGACTGCCTAAGAAGAATAAAGTGACCTTGATAATGGTCCAACTCAATGTTTTACAATAATAGTGTTTTCTCTCTTTTTAAAAGCCTCTGTTAGAAGCAGATACTGTTATGGGTATCATCCATATGCCATATATCACCTAACAACTGTCCTATTTTAAAAATTTACAAATTTACAAATTGCACAAATAACTAAGCCTTAGATTGGAGAAATGACTCACCCAGGGTCATTTGACTGGTGGCAGAGCCAGGGATAGAGCATTGATCTACATGATACCATTGCCTATGCCCTCCCCAACAAGATGAAAGCACTGAATCTTCATTCCCACCCTCCCTCTTTTTTTATTTTTGGTGCACATTTCACTAGATTAGTTTATAATGTGTTCAATTATAGTGAATTTTATATACCATTTTTTAAAAAACATCTTCATTGGAGTATAACTGCTTTACAATGGTGTGTTAGTTTCTGCTTTATAACAAAGTGAATCAGTTATACATATACATATGTTCCCATATCTCTTCCCCCTTGCGTCTCCCTCCCTCCCACCCTCCCTATCCCCCCCCCCCACCTCTAGGTGGTCACAAAGCAATGGCAGCACTTATTTCGACTCAGAACACATTGACACAAAAGAATACATACAGGTACCAACCTCTTAGTTATTTAAGACCAAATAACAGATTACTGGTTGAAATTCTTTTCAAAAATTTTGAAATTTTGGGTGTGTAAAATATAAATATTTAAATAAATATAAAATTCTAAAATCCTCATTAGATACAAAATATGTACTATAAAGTTAGCTATTTTACACATTATTTTATATGTGTTATTGATTATATGAACATCATTGGGTTATTACAATTTATAGAATGCCTCCTCACTAAACACACATTCATAGAACTGGTTTGAGTTTGCAGATAAGGCATTGCAAAGTTCATGGGCATGGATGTCATATAGCTCTGCCCACCTAACACGTGAGAAACTCTCTTCTGTAAATGGGAGCAATGATGCCTGCATTAAAGAAGAGTGATATAGATAGATAGATAGATAGATAGATAGATAGATAGATAGATGAAATGAGATAAAGTGTATAAAAGTATCTGGCTCAAAATGTATATTAGCTATCTTTGGGTTTGACAAGGGTTTCTAAAGATAGATGAGAGAACTGAAATCCACAGAAATGGAGAAATGTTGCCACAGAGAAGAAAGGACATGGGCTTCACAGTGAGATAGAATGTGTGGTGGAGATACAGAATGGACACTATGTTTCCAGTTAGTGAATAAGGATTCAACAAAAAAGGCAGCCATTGTTAGAAAGGAACTCTCCAATGTTCACGCATAGGAGGTAGCAAATATTTACTACTGGACCCTATGTTTTCTTGACACCAACCTCCTGTCCAGCTGTGCCTCCCACCATGTGAACCTAAACTATTAAATTTCTCTGCAATTCAACCTTATTCAAATTCGTTGAATGGGCCTTGTTCCCTTTGTCACATGGCCTTTGCGTATGTTGCGTCCTCTGTCTGATATTCATTTCATGGATCTACTCAACCATAACCTAATCAATTTTTACTGTACTTGTGCATCTCATCAGAAAAATTACTTCCTCCTAGAAGGTTTCATGGATTCCACTTCTGAGGCCAAATACTCTTAGAGCACCATGTGTTTCCTTCAAGCATTTATCAAAATTAGAAATCTATAGTTATTAAGAGGAATATATATTAAAGTAAGTCCCATCACTAGTCTGTAAGCTCCAAGGACCAGGTCCTCAACTAGATGTTTCACTTTCTCATCTCCAAACACCTAACACAGTGACTAGTGCATAACATGCACTCAATCATTACTGAAAAAATAAAGGAAATAGATTTATACCCAGTCCTCCCGACTAAGTAGGCTTTCTCCGGCATTTCATTTATTTTTAATAGCTGCACTTCTACATCTTCAGAGAAGCGGCAGTTTCTACTTCCTCTTACCTGCCTCATGGTACAGAGAAAGACCCTGATGGGCTGGCCAGAGAAAGCCAGGCATGGATACTACTTAACACATGAAACTAATGTTTTGTTGAATTAGCTGATTGATTAGCCAGAGGTATTTGTGAATGTAGATGTTGCTCTGATATCTGACTTGAAATATTTGTGGAAAGTTCATGCTCATTCACTGGTAAGCCCTCCCCAGTCAATCTCATTACTGCAGAGATAGATGTGGGGCAGAGAAATCAGGGGTATTGAGACATGTGGTATAACAGCTTCCACCTAATGTTCTGAACAAATAAATAGATATAGGATCTAGAAACTAAATCTTGTAGTGTCATGAACCTAAATTATTAAAAAAAAAAACCTATCTGAAAAAGTGATCTCAATGCTGAAATCCCTTTTATTTTTTGAGGAGAGGGAGGAAAAGAGAAAAGCTTGCTAAATCCAGGAGGGCAAAGAGTGGAATTCTACAGTTCAGATAATTACTCCAACTCCATTGTAGCCTGTTGACAATATATACTTAAATTCACCTTAGACCTGAATTTGACAGGGTGTAGTGCTCTTTGAAAATAAAATGTTTCTAGATAGTTATGTAACTGGTCGATCCACAAGTTTATCTGCAGTATGCACTATAAGTGTTTCTAAATATTGCTAAATTTTTGCTAAATTGGAAGGCACAAGTTAGGTTTTATCACTCCCTGAACCACTGGCCAAATAGTGGTGCTTTGAAAATATTTTAACTCCTAGTTTTTATCAATCGATCAACTATAAGCAGTTTCTTAGATTAAATGAGATCAAATGGGATTTTTTGTTTTTTGGAGTATAATTGCCTTACAATGTTGTGTTAGTTTGTGCTGTACAATGAAGTGAATCAGCTGTATGTATACATATATCCCTCCCTCTTGGACCTCCCTCTCCCACCCCATCTCACCCACTTAGGTCATCACAGAGCACCAAGCTGAGCTCCCTGCGCTATATAGCAGGTTCCCACTAGCTATTTGTTTTACACTTGGTAGTGTATATATGTCAATCCTAATCTCCCAGTTCATCCCACCCTCCCTTCCCCCGCCCCCCCCACCCCAGTGTCCACACGTCCGTTCTCTATGTTTGCGTCTCTATTCCTGCCCTGGAAGTAGGTTCATCTGTACCATTTTTCTAGATTCCGTATAAATGCATTAATATATGATATCAAATGGGATTTGAGGCTGTCATATTTCCATTTGGCTTTTTCAATCATTATTTAAATTGTGTTTCTGTGTATATAGCAACGTGTTAATTTCTTAGGCAATACATGCAAAAGTGGTTTACACTGAATTTTCAAAATTAGTTGAGGATGGATAGTTCAACATTGTATCTTCCAAAATGAAGCATAAATTTCATAGTCCTATCTCCAAATATTGTTAATGACAAATGGATTTCAACCTGATCTTATGCTTCTAGAAACATTCTGTGCTCTGTCTCTCAATAATAGATTTTCTAAGTCCCATAAAGCACATTCATTGCAATAGTGGAAATGACTTTATGTCACTGGTATCACCCAGTTAAGTTCGACTAAAAAGGCTTCTTTCAATTCTTAAAGCCAAGTTTAAATGCCCCCTCCTCTTGAGGAGTCTCCTATTCAGGTCACCTTAAGGCCATGTGACCCTTCTCTGAACTCCCACAGTGTACTTCGTCCACTCTTTTACAAATGGTAGTTTTCACCTTTGGAGATAGTTATTTAGCTGGCTATCTTCTCTCTCGTAACAGAAGACATATGAGCTGAGGATTGCACGTTGCAGATAGTTATTTAGCTGGCTATCTTCTCTCTCGTAACGGAAGACATGAGCTGAGGATTGAACGTCTCTAGAATCGTGAGGATTATTAAATAGCATGGATATACAGAGAGAGAACTTGAACCTCCCCTCATTTCTCTCCTAATGCCATGTGGACAAAAGGCAATTTATACAATTTCTATTTAGATTTGCCAATGCTCAGAAACAGGACCAAATGCAGTCAGTATTTGGACCACATTAAGTCTGAAGAGTTACCCCGAATTTGGGAAAGCAGGAAGCCGCCTATTCCTCAATGGTGTTTTCTGTTCTAATTCATTAAGGCTCACTATGGTTTTAGCAGATATTTCTCAGGATTATTCACTTCCTAAAAGAGTGGCAATAGAAATATTCTTCAAGATAAAATACACCCTAAAAAAATCACAGTAAAAATATTTAAAAAAAACAGTTACAAAAAGATCCTTAAAACAATGCAACACCCCACAAACTTCATATATGAGAATACAGAAGCATATTAATGACAAAACAATGTTTTTATTCTATGTTAAGTTAAAAAGCGTATTACAAACAGAATTTACACACGGTCTTGTTTTCTTAAAAAAAAAAAAACTATGAGCATGTGTGAGTATGAATATTCAATTCACTAGAATATGATATTTAAGGGCACAGTACCAGGATTGGATATTCACTAAGCAGAGAGAGTTATTTACGAACTAGATATTACTAACTAGAGAAAGTTACTTCATCTCCTTCTGCTTAATTTTTATTATTTTTAAGGTGTAAATACTAAAAATACCTAGGTCAGAAGACAGAACTTCACCTAGAAGAAAAAAAAATAAAAAAAGAAATTGTGAACAGAAACTTAGCAGAAAGGCATTCAGTAAATATTAGGCATTTTATATTTCATATATCGAGACTAAAAACATCTTTTAATAACTGGCTGTCAACGGTTATATTTAGGTGGTAAGTCTTGGTATTTTCTTTTACTCTTATTTTTCCTTCTGGGTTTTCTGATGCTCTCTAATAAATAGCTGTTACTTTTCCAATCATACAAATGCCTATAAAAAATATCCCCTTTAGGGGCTTCCCTGGTGGCGCAGTGGTTGAGAGTCCGCCTGCCGATGCAGGGGACACGGGTTCGTGCCCCGGTCCGGGAAGATCCCACATGCCGTGGAGCGGCTGGGCCCGTGAGCCATGGCCGCTGAGCCTGCGCGTCCGGAGCCTGTGCTCCGCAACGGGAGAAGCCACAAAAGTGAGAGGCCCGCGTACCGCAAAAAAAAAAAAAAAAAAAAAATCCCCTTTAAATTTCTCTAATTCCACCTGCACTGAGGACCTTCACTGATTTCTATCAGGGCTATATGGGTACATGGAAAATTTGTTACTCACAATCATACAATAAAATGCCTTCTGATATAAATTTCAAGCTCACGTGATATTAAAGTGAACTGCTAGCAAGTGTTAGTCCAACTTTAGAACAGACCAAGAATATTCAGTTTCTAGATACCTAATGTGCACCATATGCTACGCTGATGTGAGCAAACTGATTGTTCCTCAGGCAATCCTGCTATGTAGAAGGCAGGGCAATCTATTCAGGGCAATCCCAGCTTATGAACGGGAAAAATCTTGACACACTTAACTTCCCTAGGGCCTATGGATCATGTTTTGTCCTCTAATACCAACAGCACCTTGCACTATAAATTCACCAAGTATATATTCAATAAATATTTGTTGAATGAATGCTTGATGAACAAATATTGGGAGAAAACTATAGAAATATTTAAAGAGGCATCAAATCTGTAATGCTGACTATGTTAGACCTTTATTTTTAAACTCTTCCAGGATCTTTGCATGATTTATCCAGGCAGCTGTGTCCACTTCCCATATGACAAAGTGCATGGAAGTAGAAGACATACGGTTAAGGTTAAATGGGCAGTCTTCAGCTTTATAGCCCAGTGAATATGATGCATCAGGCAAAGCCTGGTGGTAAGAATGCAGTGATCTTGGCCTTCCCATCACTAAGGCAACCTAACAAGAGAGACTGTCTCTGTAGTAATTAACTTTCTAATATGACATTGTCCATAAGCCTTTTTTGTATCCGGGACTTTATAATGTACACATATTTATCTGAAAGTATTGATTGATTGCTTTAAAATTTCTGTTGAGTACTTAGAGATCTAGTTTCCTGTGATGATTAATTTTATATGTCAACTTGACAGGGCCATGGAGAACCCAGATATTTGGTTAAACATATTTTATGGATATGTCTGAGAGGCATGAACATTTGAATTAGTAGACTCTGTAAAGTAGATTACACTTCCCAATGTGGTGGGTATTATCCAATCCATTGAAAGCCTAGAGCTGAAGGCTGAACAGGAAATAATTCTTTCTTTCTGCCTTACTGTCTTGAAGTTGGGCATCAGTCTTCTCCTACCTTTGGACTCAGACTCAGACTGAAATACCACTGATTCTCCTAGTTTTTAGGCCTTTGGACTCAGATTGGAATATCATTGGCTCTACTGGGTCTCCAGCTGGCCAAGTGCAGATCTTGGACTCCTCATCCTCTATAATAATATGAGACATTTTCTTACAGTAAATCTCTTTGTTTTTGCAAGGTGCTTTGTAAAACAGATCACATAATGCTAATTATTATGGACTAATCCCAAATTATTCTCAAATGTATATATGGACTGCAATTGTTCACGGTGACAAACAATGCAAAGAACATATGAGTAATGAAATACTTTAAAATGGTTATGATAACTGAGTTGAATAACCAAGAAAGTCCAGAATCATAAAGTTCATTGCATGCTTTGTATCACAATTTTCAAGTTACCTTTCTCTGTTCTGAGGCATAGTATAACTGGTTTTGAAGTTTTCTGTTATTTATAGATTGTGTCCTAGAAATCCCAAGGTATCCATTCTGAGTCCAAATGCTCAGAGAGTGGTATCCTGGACTGTTTTTGAGCCGGAGCTCTCTCTCATTTATATAGGTATCTCAAGAACTGGACACGTAGATGTACTGAGAGAATGTTGAACAGACAAAGTAACTTTCTTTTTGTTATTAGTTAAACTTTGTTGAGACTGTTTGCTTAACAACTTTTATAAGGTAATTCCACTTTCACTGGAATTGAAATAATATCCTGTATTATGTTGCATTTCTGGTTTGGACAACATCCCTACTAGGTTGCTTTCTCTGCATGCATATTCTACCCCAATTACCACATTCTAGAGACAGAGTTCTTATTTCCGCCCCCCTAGGTTAAGTTCTTTGTTATCTAAATAAGAATAAGGAGGAGGAGGAAGAGGAAGGGAGAGAGGGAGGAAGAAGAGGGGGAGGAGGAGACATAAATTTCCTCAGTGACTGAACTAGTAATTCTGCTAACAGTCTTCATTTATTTTAGGTGCCTTGGTCCATTTTAGGTGCTAGGAGGCAGGTAGTAATTTGGTAAAAGAAAAATAAGCACTCAGTTCTTTCACTTACAAAGGGAGTTATCACTGTGAACACGTACAGTATGCCAGACAATGTCTTAGAGACATTTTAACATGAAGCATAATAGCTATTTTATTGAGCACCAAGACTGTACAGGTAACTTTGTTTATGTATACAATATCTGAAATTCTCACCACCAAATCATTTTTTTTTTTTTTTTTTTTTTTTTTTTGTGGTATGCGGGCCTTCCTCTGTTGTGGCCTCTCCCGTTGTGGAGCACAGGCTCCGGACGCGCAGGCTCAGCGGCCATGGCTCACGGGCCCAGCCGCTCCGCGGCATGTGGGATCCTCCCAGACAGGGGCGCGAACCCGGTTGCCCTGCATCGGCAGGCGGACGCGCAACCACTGCGCCACCAGGGAAGCCCCCCCAAATCATTTTAATTCTTACTCTTTTGCTGAGTAAACGGAAAGTGGTTACTATAATGTTAAGATCACATTGCTACAAGTTGCTAAGATCAGTTTGGAATATACATCATTTTGTTGTCAAAACGCAATTTCGTTACATCATATGAACTTGTTTTGGCACTTGCTCAACTTGTCTGCTTTACTGCCTTCAATAAGATAAAGTCTTTGCTTAAATTATTGGCAGTTTTCTCATTGGCAAGCTCACCAAGATGATGACTTGCCTGCATGACTTTGACACTGAATCTTTCTTTTATAGCCTTTTATTTTGTTTGCTAAGAAATTAATAGATTAATTTGCTAGAAAAATAGGAACATTAAGAAAAGCTATGGGTTCCTTTGCCAGAGTTTCAAAGTGATTTCATCTCTGTAGGGTGTTCAGGTCCATCTAGTTAAACCTTTATGTCAACAAAATTAGAATATGCCTCAGAGGTTATGCCCTTACATCTTTCTTCTGAAACAAAGTCTTGTGGCTTTGTGATTTTGAAGCAACATGATTAATTATCCTGAACTCAGTTTCCTCTCTTGCATCAACCTCTCAGGCCACTGGAGAGGATATTAGATAATTCACATGAATGCACTTTGCATATGAAAGTTACTTGAGAAATATCACTTTGCTCTTTTTCCTCCTTCGTAGGACAACTAGGTAACTATCATTGGTAGGCCTGCCTTTGTATGTTTGTGGGGGCGGGGCATGGGAGTATCACTATTCAAGTTGCTCTATAGCACAGAATATTTGCTATACATATTCATTTAATTTTTGATTTATCCTTAGTGGCAAGAGTCATGTCCTCCATTTTACACAGCAGTGGGTTCACACAGTTAGGAAGTGACAGAGCTTAGGTTCAAAAGCACATCTGTCTGCCTCCAAAGCATTTCTGTTTATCACACAATATCCCTCTCCATGGAAAGCACAGCCACATTTTTTAAAATGCTAGATCATAATTAACATGTTATTTTTTAACAAATCTTCCAGAATTATATAAAATGAAAAACTAGTGTTTTTCAACAAATTCCACTCAGGTCATGTACTTTGCCAATGAAACAGTCAGTATCCATGCAATGTTCAGACTTCTTTCTTATGCATTCAGAACCAATTCTCACACTGATATCACCTCTTGTCTCTTTTAATACATTAGAGAATCATTGACACTAAACTACTCATCTTATTTTCATTGAGAGATATTTGTTACTTTTCAAATTCCAAATCTACTCAAAAAGAAGTTACTCTAATTATAAAAGATCACGTAATATAGACTAGACTTTCTACATATATTGATTTATTTAATGCTAAACTCTTTGCTTATTCAATAAATATTTATTGAGTACCTTCCATATTTCCAGTGCTGTTTTAGATCTGAGGGATATAATTATTAGCAAATAGACTTGGCTTTTGCCCTCACATCCGTAATAGGCTAACAGTGATAAAGACATCAATCAAATTAATTATGCACAAGTGTAAAATTCAGCTAGAAAAGTGTTATGGTGATGTACGTGCTGGTGTGTGCCCCTCAAAAGAGGATTCTTCCTAGTCATGGAGATCAGGGAAGGTTTGCCTTAGGAAGCAGTGATGGAGCTAAGATCTTAAGAATTAGCAAAGTTAATTCGTTGAAGAAAGGAGGAAAAACAACTTTGAGAGAGTGGGAAGAGAATGGGAAAAGAGCCTGTGATAAGAGGGAACATGTTGAGTCAAATGACAGGGAGAGGGTGGAAGAAACATAGGCTGGCATGACACAGTATGACAGGAAGAAAAAGCCCCATTCTCTTAGATCAGAAAACGCTTCTTCAATTTAAATTGAGAAGTGACATTTAATGATAACTTTCTCCTATTTTACTTTTTAAAAAGTATCTATCAGAACAAAACTGAAAGCTAGCTTCGATACACAGTGTGTAAGCAGACTAACTGTGCAATTAAAAAAGTAACAGGAATAATGCAATAAAAATGTGGGTGTTCATAAACCTAATTATATAGTGTTCCAAGTAAATGCCCTGGGATTTATATGACATCAGATATTTTTAGAAACCTCAGACCAGCAAATGGTGAGACTTAGAAAGAGGAAGAAAGAAAGAAGACTTAAAAGTAAGTCCCCTTCTACATAGTCTACTAAGGCTGTTTGCTGGATTTTCCTCTGGTGAGGAACACATACCTTCCAATGGCAGATGACTGGAGAAAATCTCCCGTTCACCCAATGCATGCCAAATGAGAATTGTAATTAACTTACTCGGTATAATAGAAGAAAAAAAAAATCAGCAGGAAGGTGAAAACTAATGTGCTTCACCCGGTGAATCTATCCCCAAGTCTCTTTCCCATCCTTGGAGTGCTGTTTATGGGGCTAGTTTTAATATTTTATGTTGTGATATTTATACTTATGTAGCTGAATTTAAAAGATGGAGTGATGTGACTGCCATCAAACTTTAAAAAATTCAATTTGATGGAACTGACGTTGTTTAGAGTTTCCTCTCAAGTACTCTCTGTAGCTCAGGTTTGGGTCCCTGGAAGGAATTTGCTCTCCTTTTATATGAAAACAAAAAGTGCAGGTGTGTAGTTGGGGATGCAACGATCACCTGGTGCATGAAGAACGGCATCCTTAGACTCGCAAATCTGAATTGAAGTTGAAACAAGATGGACTATCAAGATCTGAGTTCTAGTTTCTTTATTCATACATAAATGTTTTCCACTGTAAAGCTAATGACCATAGAATCAGTGGAAAGAGAGAAACAAATCACCATAGTTAATACTGCGGTAGGCTATATTTGAAAGTTGTTAAGAATGTAGATCCTAGGGGCTTCCCTAGTGGCACAGTGGTTAAGAATCTGCCTGCCAGTGCAGGGGTCACGGGTTCAAGCCCTGGTCCGGGAAGATCCCACATGCCGTGGAGCAACTAAGCCCATGTGCCACAACTACTGGAGCCTGTGCCCCACAACAAGAGAAGCCACTGCAATAAGCGTAAATGAATAAATTTATATATATATAAAAAGAATATAGATCCTAAAAGTTCTCATGTCAAGGGAAAAAACCACATTTTTTTCTTTTTCTTTCTTTTTTTTTTTAATTTTTGTATCTGTATGAAATGATGGCTGTTAACCAAACACACTGTGGTAATCATTTCACAATATATAAGTCAAGTCCTTCTGTTGTACACCTTAAACTTTACATACTGCTGTATCTCAACTATATCTCAACAAAAGTGAGAAAAAAATCACTCAATCTCTCTACCTAATCACAAGCAAGAGAAATAATAATAATATTAACTGGAATTCATTGAGTACTACTGTGGACCTGGTCTTTCAAGTAAATTATTTCTAATCATGGTACTAACCTTGCAAAGTAGATATAACTAATATTCTCCTTTTACAGATGAGGAAAACTATTCAGAGGGATTACATGACAAGCCACATATATCATAGAACCATTAAGGGCAGAACCAAGTTTCAAAACATAGCTACCTTACTTATGCTTTTACTGCAGCATATGACTTTTTAGTCTTTTTTTCCCAAGTTACTATGTATCTTTTTAGCTGCATGTCTGTTCAGGTTTATTCTAAGCTTATCATTACATTATACATTAACTTTTACCCTTAATTTCTTAAATAGTGTGCTATTTATCTATGTTATTACATGATCGCTATCATCACCATTTATATACACTAAAAAAGTATATACTTTAGTTTACCTAGCCTAATTTATAATTTGACCATCTTGCTTATTTTCCTTTTGTTTCGATAACGTGGATAATTATATAATAATATTTTTATATAAAGCTTTTTCTGTATTTTGAATTATTTATGTGGGACGTCTTTCTAGATAAGAAATTACTTGGTCAAAAGGTATTATTAACCTTAGCTTTCTAGAATTTTTAAAATCTGGGGCCAAAATAATGAGACGTGCATATGACAAAATTTATAGTGATATTTGATTAAACTCTCTGATTCTGAGCTTTCCAAATCCATCTATCAAACGGGTTGTAAAAGTTTACTTCATCAAAGTAGTTTTTTCATTTAAAAAAATCTGTTATTTGTACTGAGACTATAAGTAGTCATCCTGTCTAGGTTCTTAAATTTAAAGGTACTCATCCCTTTAAGAAGCTAAAGAGATGACCTATGTAATTTGTGTTTCTCCTTGCCCATATCTTTCTCATTAATAATATTTTAAACTGCTTGAATTAATATGGGAGGATAAAAAGTAACTACTTAGCTAAAGTCACTAAAATACGTGAAATCAATTGCTATTGCATAATGTAAATAAATGCTTTGTCCTATAATATTTACATTTACTAATTTTATCACAGACAATGTAGACAAACATTAGGTATGCCAAACTACAGGTATTATTTAATTTTGAATATTTTTCAAGGGCATGTGGTTAGAATGTATATGCATAGCTTTGTGTATCTGTGGGTGCATGAATTCTCCCTTTAGATCAGATTCCTGTCTTCCTAAGATAAATCTGAATCAGTATAAATATATCGACTAATATCTTCTATTCATTCTGTAAATTCATGAATCCAGTAAAGTACCTATTCTGTACAAGACACTCTGTCACTTTCTGGGAACTACGAAGATAAACAATTACTTTATAATTACAAGGGTAAAATTTTTTTTGAAAATTTGTTCTTTGTGCAAGAATTTCAAATGCAATATTCCAATCTTCATATCCACACCACATATTGCTACTCTATCACAGCTGAAAAAAATGGAATAGTCTCTTATTCAATATAACATAGCTATGGACTTCCCTGGTGGCGCAGTGGTTAAGAAGCCGCCTGCCAATGCAGGGGACACGGGTTCGAGCCCTGGTCTGGGAAGATCCCATGTGCCGCGAAGCAACTAAGCCCGTGCACCACAACTACTGAGCCTGCGCTCTAGAGCGTGCGAGCCACAACTACTGAAGCCCGCGTGCCTAGAGCCCGCGCACCGCAACGAAGAGTAGCCCCCACTCACTGCAACTAGAGAAAGCCCACGCAGCAACAAAGACCCAACGCAGACATTAAATAAATAAATAAGTAAGTAAAAGATAACATAGCAACATAGCTAGTAAGCGGATAAAGATGTTTAAGTTAGAACTATATAGTTGCTAGCAGCAGAAATATAAACTGAACCATGGGGTGTGTGTGTGTGTGTGTGTGTGTGTATGTGTGTGTGCATTGGAGCTAATATCAATAACCTACTGGTGAAAATCAAGCCACCTCAAAACGTAGTGGCTTAAAACAGCAAACATTATTATTGCCCAAATGACTCTGGTGACCACAGCCAGAAAGGCCCTCAGGCAGGTAGATGATATTGCTTGAATCCCATGTGCACCAGATTAGTACGTGCTGAGGGGGTAAGGGAAAAATATAAGAAGCGTTTGTAACTCGTTGGATTGATTACTCTTGTGTTATATTCTTTTCATTCATTCAATAAAACTAGGTTGAATATCTTTTAGATGACTGCTAGAGAGAATATAAAGGAAGACAAAATAGAAATGAAGGAGCAACAGAAAAATACCTTAGTGGTAGTGTAAGGTGAAAATTTACTGTTAGGGATTCAGAAAAGCACATGCAGATGGCTTTGTGATTAAACACTATATGGTTCTGAGGGCACAGAGCCTGTGCGCTATAGATTATTCTCACACAGACAGGAAATGGACAGCCTCATTTTTTGACACTCCAATATAAAGTTTATCTTCAAGAGGCTGCTTCTTATGAAGCTCACAGATAAGCAATGAAGAAAGTTTGATGCCACTCCACTTTGGGAATGACTACTAAGTACTTATTCTCAGTTACTTTGTTACTTCAAGTGTTAACTTCTCCAGAGTTAATACTTCAGTGTATTTTCCATTCAATATTATTTTTTATCCTCTTAAAAAGAATTATATTGTAAAACCACTCAAAAGCTGTTAAAACAACTAGTAAAACATTTCAAACTAAATGCATGCAACCTTTTTATTTTGCAGGCTCTGTGTAACAGTAAAACAATACTAATGATTGTTGGTTTGTGGTATACTAAGTAGTTCTGAAAGAGTTATCAAGGAAAAAATATAGGGGAGATATTCTCTGAAGGGTATTAAGCTTAAAGTCCAATTAGCTAAATCTTCCTTTCAGGGGGAAAATAGGAAGCAATTACAGTGGACACAGCAGGATGCAAAGTTTTACAGAATTGTTCTTACTGTTAAAGAAACAATTCAACTAAATGGTTCTATTAAAAGAAGAGGCCAAGCAGGTTATATTCAATTTAGGACCAGGATTCTTACCCATCTAGACCTTTAAAGAAAGAAGCTTAAATTTGTTAGGGGAAACACTGACTGAAACCACCCACCCTGGCCAGGCAAAGACAGTAACCATATGCATGAGTTATATTATGACAGAGATCCTGATAAGGAACATGGAACTAACAAGCCACCACCAACTGGAAGAATACGGGAAAGGTCAAAAGGAGAGAGGAGACGCCAGTCCACATGTCCTACCAACCTCCCAGCATCCTTCTCGCTGGAATCCACCTTGGCTGAGTGATGCGCAGGCCATCAGAAAGGACCCTGAGGCAGAATGATTGGCCAGAGACAACCTGAAAACTAATCCTATAACCATAAAACCCGAGACTGCAAGCCACGTGGCAGAGCAGTCCTCCTGCGTTCCCTTCCCCTCCTGCTCTCTGCCCGGCACGCCTTCCCAATAAAGTCTCTTGCTTTGTCAGCACGTGTGTCTCCTCGGACAATTCATCTCCAGGTGTTAGACAAGAGCCCACGCTCAGGCCTTGGAAGGGGTCCCCCTTCCTGCAACAAATGGCAACTCTGGTGGGATCTCTTCTTCGCTATGACTGACTTCCTGACCACTCGAGGTACTCGGGGACCAGCTCACCCACCAACGGACCAGACCCAGTGGCCACAACTGGGACCCTTTTGTCCCTGGTCTCCTCCTGACGCGGAGGACTGGCCAGAGTGCCCTGACTGGGGAAGGAAAAAGAGATTTTGTTGACTTCTTTCCCCTTCCCTCTCTCTTTCCTCTTTTCAACCCCTCCTATCCTACCCTTTTTTCCTTCTGTCCTGGTCCTGGATGCAGGAGTCTTATTGAAGGGCCTCAGCCTGATCTGAGGGTCAGAGCCTGATCACCTCCTGTGGGCAGAGAACTCGAATTCTGGTTCTGGTCCGGTATCTGGTTTCTGATAGGGCTGAGTTCCCGTCCTCCCTTCCTAGAAGCCCAGGGAAAAGTCCCATAACACCTGGGTGTCTGCAGGTGGCAAGAGACATCTATAAGTCTACCCTGTTTGTCCCCACTCCTTCCTCCCTTACCTGGCCTCCTTTCCCCCGTTTGAAATCTTTGAAAACCTGAGATATTTCCATTTACTCTGTTAGTACTCAGATCTGAAGTTCAGTGTCTCTGTAGGAGGTTTTCTGAGAGACTGCAATCTTGTATTTAAGGGAGTGTCTGATCAGGACAGCCAGGCCTGTATGTGTTTTATACTTTGTATTCTGTGTTGTGATTTGTGATGGCCATTCTGCCTTGTGAAATGGGATAACACTGTGTGGCCACCACTTTGTTTAGACTCCAGAGAAAGTTGGTCTAGGTAAAACTCCTGAAAATTCCAAAACTGGTTCTTTTGCAACTACAGTTAGTAAAAGCAAACTTGATCAAACACCTTTTCAGGATTCTGACTCTGAGGGAACAGGTCCTACTAGGAGAACTTGATTTTCTCTCCCTGTACCTTGAGACCAGGGCTCTCGGGAACACTTATCTAGACCACCTCTAATTCCTGAGATTGAGGGAAAAACGGGAAGAAGACTTTAAAAATTTACTTATTCCAACTGTTATTTATAAACTAGTGAATTTTATACTGTGATATCTGGTTCATGACTAAGTTTAGAAAAGGAAGCTAGATCTCTCATTGTGTCTGTCTGGATATATGTATGTCTCAGAATGTGTCTTTGTCTTTGGATAATATTGCTGAGGTTAATTTGTAAATGAGCTCTATTTAATTGGCTTAAAGAAAAGTAAGCACTTACAAATCAAACAATTCTAAATACAAGAGAAATTAAGCTAAATAAATTTCAGGTTCACGTGAACTGAGAAATATTCAGTATTAATTTCATATCTGGTATTAATGTTTAAGTTTGTCGATCTAATTAATATACATGTCTTTAGAGTAATTAAGATTAAGTATAGTACTTTTATTGTACCGAGGTTTAATAGAAGTTAAATAAGATCTTATTATATCTGTTGCAAATTTGTCAGCAAGGAAAGTAACTCAATGTGAAGAAACTTTTAAGGAAAGAAAATGCAAATGAGATAAGAGCTTTGGGTAAACTTTTTAGGAATAAAATAAAATACTACAACATTAATTACTGAACATTAGCTTCCTTTTACAGACAAAAGATTTAGAACTCTTAATAAATATGTTTGGTGCCACACTGAGATGTTTTATATAAGAAAGCATATTTTTCAAGATTTATTATTTGGATTTATGTTTACCAATCTACACAGTGCTGATATAAAGGACAGTTCATGGTTGCTTAAGGAAAGTAGGATGTGTGTTTTTAGTAAAGAAGGTATGAGGAATGGAATTGCATTTTTTTAAGGGAAAAGGAAGTAGGTCTGACTTACAGGTGGCTGTTTCTGGATGGAAAAATAAAGTGATGAATACAGAAAGAGATAAAATAGTTTGTGGAAGGAGGACCCCGAGAAAACAGTTTTGTGCATGGTCAGGATTGACTAAGGTTAAAATAAATTTAATTGAGTAAATGAATTTTAAATGGGTACAAAACTTGAATTTGGCTTTTCTCTCTCTTAAGAGGACAAGATTTCTTAAAATGTTGAACTGCATTTGATAACAGATTTTCAGTTTCTTTACCTTTTAAGTGATCTGTTCTGTATTTCCCTTTGAAATCTTTATTGTTAATTTGGCTAAGTGAATAACTTTTGTTTCACAGTGACCTGTCATCCCATCTGACTGAGTGTCCTAAACGCTTTTTGATAATTTTTTGACAAAACTTCCTAAATCAAATTCTTATGAAGTCCTTTTGACCTCTAGGTAACTTTGGGATGCTTCAAAGGGCCCCTGAAACATCCCAAAGAGAAATATTAAACTAATTAGGTTCATTTGGTATGTTAAATTACATGGGAGGTATTGTCAAATGAGTAATAAATCTTCTCAGGTTATATTGTATGGTAAATGTTACTAATATAGATATCCTAGATTTATATGGAGTTCCTAAAATTCTGATATGTCCTGGTCAATATTCTAGTTATTATCTTAAAGTGTTGTTATGTCACAGAAGTAACCAAGTCTCTGTTAATTGCATTGTAATCAGATTTAAATGGGCCTTCTCAAGTCTTTTGTCATTATAGACAGTTAAGGTTTCACACTAATGCCTTTGCAAAAATGCTTCCTCTTCAAGAAAATTTATAGAAAGGACTTTTGGATAAATACAAGTTTCTGACTTTCAGACCATAATGCTGAACTGGGTAAGGAACTGAAGAATTCTAATTAAAAACCTGATGGCTTCATAAAGCTGTTAACAAAAAGGATTAATTACATAGGACTGAGTGAACTGGCGAATACGGTTATAATTTTTATGGTTTCTATCTGAAAAATTGCTGGTTTAAATCTGTGTTTTCCAGGTATACGGAAACCTTCCCCTCAAACTCATTATGACTTACAGAAATTTGGTAAATTATACTTTTGTAAGCAGAATTGAAACATTTATCTTTTTCTCTCTATATGCTCTCTCCAGAGATTGGAAACTCTTAGGTTCCCAGCAGCTTTGTAAGATAAATTAGGAAGGCTACCTCACTAGCAGGTACAGAAATCCCAAGGTATTTTGGAGACCTCGAAAAGGGAGGAATTCACCTACATCTGTTAGGCAAAAATCTGTGATAAGCCCTTGGCATGACGTTCCTGGCCCTGAGAGGTCATTTAAAAGTCCAGTCTGAGACTCCTTATAAAAGTTTCAGCATGTCTAGATGACCAATTACAGTTATATAAATCATCAGGCCAAGTATTGAGACCAGACTTATTTTGCAAACAAATTAGTCTTAATTTGGTTACATTCAGTAGAAAAGATGGTAATTTTAGAGAGAAAAAGATTGTTTCAGTGAATGTTAAATCCCAGTTTTATTAATGGAGATCTGTATTTACTAAGACTCACCTCCCAGATAGTTCTTTGCTGCTATGTTATATTAATGTAAAGTTTAATTGAAGAACACTCTAAATTTTTTTCTGACGCTTATCTCAGTAATCTATATTTGGATGAAGATCAGATGCCCCATGACCTACAACCAGGGGATTATGCACACTGGAAAAGACATAATTTAACAGGACTATCTCCAACCTGGATGGAAGGACCCTTATCAGGTACTCTTAACTAGCTCATGCACAGTGAAACTGAAGGGAATTGACTCTTGGATTAATTCCCACTCACAAAGGGCCCCTGCACTGGACTGGCCTATTGAGAGGACAGCTGACTCAAACTCACCTTAAAACAACACACAAACAGAGGAGAAACTACTCTCACCCTAGGACAAAAAGAAGACAGCATCAGAAGAAGACAGCTTGCCCAAGATCCTCGACCTGACTCGTATGATCATTTACAATGTTGTCTTGACTTCTTGGACCCTTGCTTATGAATCAAATGTTTTCCTGTCATGGGCACGATCCCATGCTAGTTTTAAAATCAAGCCAATTGTTGGGTTTGTGGCCAATTACCTGTGTCCAGTACTTCTGGGTTACCTTAGTGAATTTGTCCACTCCAAGGCTCTAATTGGTTGGACCTGAGGAAATTTACTTTAAAAGAAAAATTACAGTCACGTTCAGGTAACTATTGATATTACTAGGTGGAATCCCCTCACCTGACCGATTAATAATGCCTGCTCTGACCGTGGCCATAAATATGAGTTTTCTATTACTCAAGCTCAATCAGAGCAACAAGCAAAGTTTCAGCTAAGGAATAAAACCTTCCACAATCATGGGATGGATTTATGTAGTTAATACCAGGCTATGGTAATTTAAGTTTAAAGGCTCCCCTATGTTGGGAACAATTAAATCATACTAAGGATAATCAGTCTAGTAACACTAGGAAACTGGGCTGGGTGCCTTATGGACAATGCCAACATAAAATTTCCTTTAAAGATAAGGATTGGTATAGAACAGACTAAGTCAGATGACCTGGGATATACTGGGCTGCACCTAATGGAAGTTCTTAACTTATATTGTTGCTTATGACCTTACTAATCTGCTAGCTATATTGTTTTTTTATATTGCCTGTTTTACAAAATTGTTGTTTCTTGTATTACCAAATGTGTGACTGAGCCTCTGATAAAATGATTATATATACTTCCATACAAGATCAATGATGGTAACAGTGTAACTCTAGACATGGGAAGAAGCAACTAGAGGGAATATTTTCCTGAACCATAAGAGACTAGACTAGACAGGTGGTCTGGAGACTTTTTGGCTACTTGTAAGGCCTAGTGCAATAATAGCAGCACATTGAGTGGCCTATCAGTGAAATCCTCGCCAGATCTGGGAATAAGCATTCTTAGCACCATGGGACGAAATGGTCATGAAAGGCCCCCCCAAACCATGGTCAAATTTATGACCCTGAAGGGGCTCTGCCAACTGAAAATGGCCATCTGCTTCTTCAAGGATTAAGTCAATACCCACTGCAGCCACTGACCTTCGACACCCCCTGAAAGGAATTCAGGGTGGAGATCAGGAATGAGGCTCTCTGTGCTCTGAGAAAATCTGGCAGAACAGGCCTTCAGATAGTTAGATATTTTCAGGAGAAGATTTTATGAGCCCAAACTCTTGCATTTTCTCAAACCTAGAGAAACACTAACATCATTAATGGTGACATCTGCTTTGGCTATTAAGGGGAAAATTACAATTAAAAGTCAAAATGGGGTAGCTATGGTTCAGAATCCAATGAAATAACTAGGTGACACTATGGTTGTGATTTCAGACAAGTTCTTGTATTGCTGAAAACTTGAGTTTTCTGAGCTGTGTCAGACTTGGGATGCCACCAGCCATTCTTAAAACAATGTCTGCTGGAACCTGGTAACTGCAACCTTACTTTTTAAAGGTCTTGTCTTGTAACTATTAAATTTTTAGACAATAAAATTGCTTTAGGTTAGATATTAACAAAAGAGAGGATACATATATGATGACCAATAGCACCTGTTATCTATGTGTTAATACCACATAAAAGTTAAAGCCTACTTAGATAAAACTGGACAACTGGCTACCTGGCTACAAGTCTCCCTTGAAGTGCCAGGTCCAGACTGAGTTTCAGGCTTATTCTCCTGAAAAGAAATGAGATTTATTTTGTGTATTAAAATTCCAGTTGTCACTCCTCCAGCTACTTCTAAATGGGTCTGTTACACTAAAATGGCAGACCAAGGGATTGAGATTTTAATCATACTAAACTCAGATCCAGGACTTAGAACAAAGAAATATTTCCAATTCAGTGTCTATTCTCCAAACTGAGGCAGGACTATGCCCCATGCTAGCAGGAAGTGGCCAGAGCCATTGTTGCCCAGTTTCCTGAATTAAAACTGAACAGGGCTCTGTGGGGCTCCACAGTACAAATCCTTTCTGTGTCCTGTTTCTTGTTTGTAGGATATAGGGTTCATTCATCCTCCTTGACCATCCCTGAGTTCCAAAGGATATATTCAGACAGTTGCTAATCAGGGAAGGGAGGGAATACAGAAGCAGGGAGGAGCAATCAAATGGTGGTACAGCCTTGGGGCAGAGTCCTGGTTCCTCCTCTCAAGGAATATGCATAACAATATCTTAGAGTTCTTCTGCAGAACTGGGGTCCCCAGCCAGGTGGAGGATGGTAACTTCAGGCTGAGCACAAGATTCCTGGAGCACCGCCCTTTAACCCTACCACCAACCAATCAGAAGAAAGTCACACATCCTGCAGCTCTCACCCCAAATATTGCCTTCCTTTTCTGGGCCCGGTGATGACCATCTTGTTAGACCTCCTGTTTGGCCCCTGTCTGTTTCATCTCTGACAGAGTCCAACAGTTTCAGGCTAAATTGTTGTTACTACAATGGTAAATGCCAGTTTTGAGTACAGAATACCTCAGTTTAGATCAGGAGAGAGACTTCTACTCTGTGAGGCAGGACTATGCCCACTCTCAGCAGGAAGTAGTTACAGAAGAAAGAGACCTCCTCCCCAATTTCCAAGAAGTATCTTAAGTATGAAATTTCTCAAGGGCAAGTTGTTAGGGGAAACACTGTCTGAAACCTCCCACCCTGGCCAGGCAAAGACAGTACAATTTGCATGAGTTATTTTATGACAGGAGATCCTGATAAGGAACACGGAACTAACAAGCCACCACCAACTGGAAAAATAGGGGAAAGGTCAAAAGGAGAGAGGAGACACCAGTCCACATGTCCTACCAACCACCCAGAATACTCCTGGATGGAATCCATCTTGGCTGAGCGGTTGAGCACACCACCAGAAAGGACCCTGAGTCAGAATGCTTGGCCAGAGACAACCCGAAAAAGAATCCCATCACCATAAAACCCGAGACTGCAAGCCATGTGGCAGAGCAGTCCTCCTAGGTTACCGTACCCTCCTGCTCTCTGCACGGCATGCCTTCCCAATAAAGTCTCTTGCTTTCTCAGCACGTGTGTCTCCTCAGACAATTCATTTCCGAGTGTTAGACAAGAGCCCACTCTCAGGCCCTGGAAGGGGCCCCCCTTCCTGCACACAAATTCATGTTACTTTCTTTGTTTTACAGGTAAGAGAAAATTTTCAAGGTCACAGTAGAAGTCAGAGGTAAAACTGAAGGTTGCACTTGGTTTCACCAGGGATTCCCTTTTGGATGGTTTTAGGTTTTCAAATGTTATTAAGAAATGAAGAAAAAAAAAAAAAAAGGGCAGAAGACCTGAATAGACATTTTTCCAAAGAAGACATACAGATGGCTAACAGGCACATGAAAAGATGCTCAACGTCACTAATTATTAGAGAAATACAAATCAAAACCATAGTGATATCACCTCACAACTGTCAAAATGGCTAACATCAAACAGTCTACAAATAGGACTTCCCTGGTGGCGCAGTGGTTAAGAATCTGCCTGCCAGTGCAGGGGACATGGGTTCGATCCCTGGTCTGGGAAGATCCCACATGCTGTGGAGCAACTAAGTCCACGTGACACAACTACTGAGCCTGCGCTCTAGAGCCCGTGAGCCACAACTACTGAGCCCACATGCCACAACTACTGAAGCCCGTGCACCTAGAGCCCATGCTCCACAACAAGAGGAGCCACTGCAACGAGAAGCCCGCGCACCACAGTGAAGAGTAGCCCCCACTTGTCGCAACTAGAGAAAACCCACATGCAGCAATGAAGACCCAACACAGCCAAAAATTTAAAAAATAAATAAGAAGTAAAAAAAAAATCCGTTAAAAATGTTTACAAATAACAAATGTTGGCAAGGACGTGGAGAAAAGGGAACCCTGTATGCAGTCAGTGGGAATGTAAATAGCTGCAGCCACTATGGGAAACAGTATGGAAGTTCCTCAAAAAACTAAAAATAGAACTACCATATGATCCAGCAATTCCACTCTTGTGTTTATGTCTGAAACAAAAAAAAAGTAAACACTAACTTGGAAGATACATGCACCTCAATGTTCATAGCAGCATTATTTACAATAGCCAGGCTATGGAAGCAATCCAAGTGTCCATAAACAGATGAATGGATGAAGAAGATTGACAATGGACTATTACTCAGCCATAAAAAGAATGAAATTCTGCCATTTGCAGCAATGTGGATGGACCTAGAGAATATTATCCTTAGTGAAATAAGTCAGACGAGAAAGACAAATCCTGTTTGATACCACTAATCTGTGGAACCTAAAAATAACACAAATGAATATATATAACAAAACAGAAACAAACTCACAGATATAGAGAAGAAAATAGTCATTAACAGTGGGGAGAGGGAAAGGAGGAGGGGTGAGACAGGGGTATGGGATTAAAAGACACAAACTACTATATATAAAAAAAATAAGCAACAAGGATATATTGTACTACACAGGGAAACATAGCCGTTATTTTGTAGTAACTTTAAATGGAGTATAATCTATGAAAACATTGAATCACAATGTTGTACACCTGAAACTAATATAATATTGTAAATCAATTATACTTCAGTGAAAGGGAAAAAAATAAATAATGGTAGTGGCATTAGCCACTTGGTGTTTAATATGTAGTTCACACATTAACTCCTCTAGGAAGAATTTTCATCTTCAAAAGTCAAGACTATAGGCATTTGTGGTGCAGCACATTTCTAGAATGTATTCATCCAGTGTAAATGAAATCTTATACCCATTGAACAACTCTCCATTTCCCCCACCAAAGCAAAAGGGTCCAATCATACTTCAAGAGGTGTTGGATATGTCTATTTCCTTGATTGTGGAGATGGTATCCCAGGTGATGGCATATGTTCAAACTCATCAAATTGTATACATTAAACATGTACAGTTCTTGGCATATCAATTATACTTCACTTACGCTTTAAGAAAAGTGAAGAGGATGACAAATATTGTATTGCAGAAAGAACAGGTCAATCTTTATTGAGCATATCTACACATTCAAGAAAAAGAGAGAGCCTACTATGTATCACTCATAGTTCCTGATAAAATAAATTATATTAAGACAAATCTTGCTGCTGCCTTTATGATTCAAAATATTTTCTCTGTCATTAGAAATCTAAAGGTAAGCAAAGTTGATCTCTTAGCTTTATTTTGTTCTGACACTTTACCTTTTCTAAGAAATTGAAATTAAACCTTCTGATCTTTCAATTTCTTACTTTTAACTTTACCTCCTTAAATTCTTTCTCACCACACCATTAGAAGCAATCTCTGACTTGCTTGAACTTGACATCTCCTTTACTATTTTTCTTGTATTATTAGTCTTTCTTGAGTCTGTGTTGTTTCTTCATATAAGAAATCTCTTAAATGGCAGAGATACCTTGCTTGACTTATATATGGGATTCTTGCAATATGGGATAGTTTTAGTTTGATTCTTCTTTTGCTTGTTTTGTTTTGCTTTTACACTCATGCTGTCTTGAGTTTGAATTTAGGCTCCAAGATTTACCACTTGTATGAACCTTGGGCAATTACTTTTTCATAAACCTCAGTTTTTCAGTCTGTAAATGGAGATTATAATTTTACATAATCCATGTTTTTTAAAATATAAAATGACATTATGCTTATAAAGTGCTTTTAAAAGTATCTATTACACACTAGTCATTCAACAAATATAAGACATTTATTTTAACTTGATAACACTTAATAATTATCCAGCACAGCACCACTGCATTATATACAGAATGATAATAATAAATCAGTCATGGAGTATTTGGGGTATATCTTAGAATATGTTTTGGAATAATAATGCTATTAGTGGTATTTTTGGTGTTGAAACTTAGGTCTGTCTGATACCAGTGCATGAATATTTAATGCTTAATGACTCAAGTAGCATTTTTCTATAGGCCCACGATCCTTATATCCTCTCTCCATTGTATCATTGAAACTCCAACCATACCATGATGGGTCAGTCCTGGAGCAAACACCGTATCTTTATACCTCCAAAATCTTCACTCATGCTTTCCTCTTAGTATTTTCTCCCCTTCTCTCCCATTCATTTATTGAAGCTCATTCAAATCCTACCTTCCCTCTGTTCTCTCTCACTCGGAATGAGGAAATCCTGCCAGCCAGCAGTCTTAAAGTCCTGCTTCTTATTAACATAGCACACTTTCTATATCTCTGTCTTACATTAGGATATTATTTACATAACAGAATTCCCTATTAATCTTTAATTCATAGAGAAGTAAAGAAGGGACAGTGTATTACTGGCACTGTTTCCCATATTAAACCACACAGTGCATATATAAGGTAACCCACACTCAATACATGGAATGGATACCCAGTTCATAAAGGTGTCAGAAAGTGTCAGAGAATGTGGCCACTGTGACATTTACCAGCTGGCATTTATTAGCTTTGAAGCACCAGAAGAAATGGAGATATCTCTGTTAGTATTATTGTTATGTGGAATCTCTCAAGAATTGCTTGCCTGCTTAGTGGCAGCACTGGACTACCTCCCATCCATGTTGCTGTTATACATGCACAGATTAATTTCTGTCTGGTGCTTTGGAGATCCATTAGATTGTTCTTGATGACTAAACTAACATAACTTGGAAGACTTTTTTACTGAATTTCTTAGATAGTCAGAAGACTTGCCAAGAGGGGTTTTATATGAGAGCCAAGGCTTTTTATTATAGTTGTGATTTGTCATATGGTGTAGTAAGACAAGACCTTTATTTTTGCTTTGTAGAAGCCACTACACAACAAAATGAGGAAATAGATCGAAGAATTTCTTTTGATATTTATTTTGAAGAAAATGTTGGGATGTTCAATGGTGTATATCAAATACCCTCTATGAGCTACATACTATGCTGTTATTATCCATTTGTAATTTTACTTCATCCTCCTACCAACCATAAAAAATAGATAATGTTATTACAATTTTACAGAAAAGGAAAGTGAACCAATTAAATGGTTTGGATAATATGTGTCAAATTCCAAAGTCCATGTTAAGAAGAGGTCTTTGAACACTGCAAATGGTGAGATTTAGCCAAGTTTATTAGAAAAGAAATAGCATGTATTAGTTGTCTATTTAAGGATTTTGCGGGAAGATAATATCCTTCTTTTCTTCTTAAGTGAATATTCAGGGCCAAATGTGGAAAATATGTATAACGCATTAATGTATAAAGATGAAAATGATAATCAGCCCAATGCTTCCACGCAAAACTAACTAAAGGCAGCCCTTGCTTTGAATGGTTTCAGTAGGCGCAAGTTTCAGTTACAATGCCTTATTAAATAATACACTCATCCTGTAACAACACAGTTCAAATGTCAGTTTCCACGGTATATTAACAGTGAGCAAGTGCAAAATGTACAAACTTCCCTGTTAGACTTGAGTCCATACTTCAGTGCATCATGATCAGTGATCAATCACTTTGCTTCCCTCAAAGTCTGTCAGTGATTGAACACTACACATCCATTTTCACTTCATGCACAGAAAGGAAGCAAGTATTTGTGTTGCCTCCTTGTCTCTCAATGATGAACCCAGATAAGCTTTTACAAAATTGGATAACTGAAAGAGAATTAGCCAACAAAGATGAATGTGCAGAAACAAAGCGAAACAAAACAAAAAATTATAATAGTGGAAGTAAAATTGGATGTGATTAGAACATGTGAAAAGGGTGACAGAGGGCTTCCATGGTGGCGCAGTGGTTAAGAATCAGCCTGCCAACACAGGGCACACGGGTTCAAGCCCTGGTCTGGGAAGATCCCACATGCCGCAGAGCAACTAAGCCCGTGCGCCACAACTACTGAGCCTGCACTCTAGAGCCCACGAGCCACAACTACTGAGCCCACGTGCTGCAACTACTGAAGCTCGTGTGCCTAGAGCCCGTGCTCCACAACAAGAGAAGCCACCGGAACGAGAAGCCGGTGCACCACAACGAAGAGTAGCTCCCTCTCGCCACAACCAGAGAAAGCCCATGCGCAGCAACAAAGACCCAATGCAGCCAAAATAAATAAATAAATACATTTAAAAAAAAAAAAAGAAAAGGGTGACAGAAGAGCATAATGGGAGGAAGTTAACAAGTAGTATGTATACATTATGACAGATACATTTACCACACTTACAAATACTTGCAGGATTTGAATTGAACATAAATTGAGTTATAGAATAAATAGCTGACCTTGGGGATCATTGACATTGACACTGTTTGAGAGATTCTGGGAATGCAGCTGGAGGAGTTTAGTGAAGGTGAAGTTACTGACATAAATGAGGAAAGCTGTTGTGAAGAAAAAGATGAAGATGACCCAGAGGAAAGACACTGGCAAAAACTTCACATTAAAGGAACTCTCAGATATTTTATGACAGTGAAAGTACAAAAGATAAAGTGCTGGAAGATGATCCAAACTCAGATTCATAATACACTCTGTATGGTAAGTTATACTATGAGAAGTAAGATTGCTGCAAAGTACTCTATATAGTTGCTAGGTCAAAAGTAACACCCATATACTATTGTACTAATATGCCATTGTTCAACTCATCTGAGGCTCAGTATCAACAAGAAGACATTGAAAACAAAATCAAATATTCTATAATAGCAATTGGAATTTAAAATAACTTTTATAAACATTTTGATGACCTGTGTTGTCTTGAAGCAAAGATATTTTCCCCCATAAATATTTGCTGACTATTTTCTGTGTATTTTCTATGTCTATTCAAGGACAATTCTTAAAAATATTTTTTTAATAAAAGAGGGGAATCCTGAATAAATTTAAACAAACACTATCTAAGACCTTCTGCTCATAATGATATACCAACTCATCAAAATGAGTACTAAAGCATCTGGATCATTTGTTGACCTGTTTTTGTTTTGTTTTTTTCCCCTCATTTAGTCCTTTGCCCAAATTTTAAAAATTGATTACTAAGTACTGTATATGATAACTGAAGATGCTCTGTAACATATGTCTTATTGTATCAATGATATATTATATACTTATTAGATCTGAGTATCCAGGTAATACAAAGCTGGGTGTCAGAGTTTTAAAGATCTGGTCTAGTTCATGCTTACACTGGCTTTTCATCCTTAGTGAGCTCTGAATTCTATCTATATTTCTCTCCAACACTAGGTCACTGCTAAAACTTCTGCTTAGCTTTTCAATCTCTATGTGGCTACTTTCTTTTTATCTCCTAAACTTTTTGCTCTGTTTGGAATAAATGAATTAACAAAGACTTTGGGGAAAACGCTAAGAAGTGGATCTAGATAATCTTAATAATCAGACTTTAATATAAAGGTGGGTAAATACTTGTAAGAAAAAAGACGAGAAAATGAAAAATTTAACCAGAAAATTGTAACCCATTAAAAAAAACCAAAGGAAAATTTTAAATTGAAAAACGTGACAGTTGAAAATAACATTTCACTTGCTAGATTTCCCAACAAAAATGACATAACAGATTTTTTTTAAATAGTGAAATTAAAGATCAGGGAAAATAATATATTTAAATTGAATCACGAAGAGTAAAAGTGACAGGAAACATAGAAAAGAGTAAAAGATAAAAGGGTGGTGGTTACAGGTACTAATAAGTGTAATTAGAGTCACAAAAGGGGAGATGAGAGAGACTGGTGAAAAAGCAATACTTGAAGAGATAATGCATTAGATTTTTCCAAAATTGGTAGACAATCCCAAACCCTCAGTTTCAATATGTTCTGGGAAATCCAAGCAGGGAAAAACAAAACAAAAAAAGTTAGGTACATAACTATACTAAATACCAAAAAAAGTAGATACATAACTATACTAAATACCAAAAACAAAAATAGGAGCAAAGAACAAGGGCAGCAATTAGAAAAACAGTAAAAAGTATGGTATATATTAATCCAACTATATCAGTCATCACTTTCAATGTCATTACTATAAATAAACTAAATAAAATACAGGGTTTATCAGATTAGGTCAGAAAATAAGACTCAACTACATGGTACTGACAAGAAATCCACTTTAAATATAGAGACTATTATTGACTAAAAGTAAATTGATGAGAAAAGTGTACCATACTAACCCTAATCAAAAGAAATCATGAGTGGCTACATTAATTTCAGACAGAGCAAACTACAAAGTAAGAAAATTTATTAGGAAAAAAGAAGGGCATTACATTATGATAAAGAGGTCAGTCTTCCAAGAAAACATAATAATGCTTAATAAGTATATGCCTAACAGAGTGTCAGACTACATGCCATAAAAACTGATAGAGTCCACTATGTTATAGATACTAACACCGTTCTCTCAGAAATGGACAGATCCAGCTGGCAGAAAATCAGTAAGGGTACAGTTGATCTCAACAACACCATCAGTTTACTGAATATAATTGACACCCATAGACTACTTCGTCCAAAAACAGCAGAATACACATTTTTTTTCTCAAGCTAATATGGAACATTTACCAAGACAGATCACATCTGGGTCATAAAGCACACCTTAACAAATGTAAAGGAATAGAAAGTATACAATGTCTGCTCTCAGAATACAATGAAAATAAACCAGAGATCAACAACAGAAAGATAACTGCATAGTTCCAAAATATGTGAAAATTAAGCAACACACTCCTGAACAACACAACAATGGCTCAAAGAAGAAATCTCAAGATAATATTTTTTAAAAATTGAAATAACTGAAAATCAAAACACAACATCAAAATTTCTAAGATACAGCAAAAGCACTGCTTAGAGGGGAATTTATAGTGTTGAATATATATATATATTAATAAAGAAGAAAGATCTACAGTAAATAATCTAAGTTTCTACCT
Organism: Physeter macrocephalus; assembly: GCF_002837175.3. NCBI lineage: Eukaryota > Metazoa > Chordata > Mammalia > Artiodactyla > Physeteridae > Physeter > Physeter macrocephalus. The sequence continues at coordinate 34,385,474 of NC_041230.1, forward strand.
TAGGAAAGTAGAAAAAAAAAGAGCTAATTAAGTCCAAGTAAGTAGAAGAAAAAAATAATAGAAATTAATTTGATAGAAAAAAGAAATCAGTAGAGAAAGTCAACAAAACCAAAAGTTAGCAATTAGAAAAGATGAGTAAGTTTGATAAGTCTCTAGCTTAGGCTAACTTACAAAAAACAGAGAAAACACAAATTACTAATATCAGAAATGAAAGAGAAGGCAGCACTACAAATTCCATGGAAATTAAAAGAATAATAAAGGAATTCTGTGAAAAACTTTATGCCCACAAATTTGATAACCTAGAGGATAAAATGTACCAATTTGTTAAAAGACACAATTTGCCGAAACTCACAGAAGAAAAAGACTGTGGATAGGTAAATATTTATTAGAGAAACTGAGTCAATTGTCAATAACCTTCCAAAACAGAAACCATCAGGCTCAGATGGGTTCACTGGATAATTCTACCAAACATTTAAGGAAGAATTTATATCAATTCTCTACAATCTTTTTTTCAGAAAACAGAAGCAGATGGAGTATTTCTTAACTCATTCTAGGAGGTCAGCATTACCCTAATACCAAAAGTATAGAAAGATGTTACAAGAAAAGAAAACTGTAGATCAATATCTCTCATGAACTTCGGTGTAAAAATCCTCAACAAAATATTATAAAATCAAATTCAACAATGTATAAAAAGAATTATATACCATGACCAAACGGGATTTACTCCAGGTATGAAGACTAGTTCAACTTCAAAAATCAATTAATGTAGTCAATTACATCAACAGAGTAAAAAAGAAAAATCACATTATTTTATCAGTAGATGCAGGAAAAACATTTCACAAAATTAAATACCCCTTCATGATAAAAACTCACAGTGTAATAGGAATAGAGGGAAACTTTCTCAACTAAATAAAGAATATCTACCAAAAAAACCTTAGCTAACATCATACTAATCATAACAAACTAGAAGCTTTCCTACTAAAATCAGGTACAAGAAAAAGATGTCCCATCTCACGAGTTATTTTCAACGTCATTCTGAAAATCCTTGCTAATAAAATAAAGCATAAAAAATAAATTAAAAATATGCAGACTGGGAAGAAATACAAAATATCGTCATTCACAGATGTAATGACTGTGTAGAAAATTTTAAAGAACTGACACACAAAAAAAACCCTACTGGAACTAATAAACAATTATAGCAAAGTTTCAGGATACAAGGTTAGTATACAAATGTCAGTAATTTTCCTATAAACCAGCAGTTAACAAGTATAATTTGATATTGAAAACAAGTTTATATTGGCACCTCCCCAAAATGAAATACTAAAGTATGAATCTAACGAAATAGATACATCTGTATGAGAAAAACTACAAAACTCTGATGAACAAAATTAAATAACTAAATAAACAGATATTCCATGTTCACAGCAGGACTCAATATTATGAAGATGTTGGTTCTTCCCCACTTGTTCTATAGATTCAATGCATCCTAAACAAAATCCCAATGAGTTATTTGTAGATATTGACAAATTGATTCTAAAGTTTATATGAAGAGGCAGAAGATGCAGAATAGCCAACACAATACAGAAGAATAAAAATAAAGTTGGAGAACTGATACTACCTAAGTTCAAGACTTACTACAAAGCTATAGGAATAAAGATAGTGTGGTATTGGTGAAAGACTAGACAAATAGGTCAGTGGAACAAAACAGAAAGCCCAGAAATATTACCACATAAACATAATCAATTGATCTTTGATAAATGAGCAAAGGTAATGTCATGGAGCAAAAATAATCTTCTCAACAAAGAATACTGGAACAACTGGACATCCACATGCAAAAAAACAATGAAGAATCTAGACCTTACATCCTTTATAAATATTAACTCAAAATTAATTATACATCTAAATATAAAATGAAAAGTTTTGAGGCCTATAAGAAAACATAGGAACAACCCTAGATGACTCTGTATATGGGAATACTCTTTAGATATAATACAAAAACACAAAGCATAAAAGAAATAATTGATAAGCTATACTTCATTATTTTTAAAACTTCTGCTCTGCAAAAGACAATGCCAAGTATGAGAAAAGAAGCCACAGACTTGAAGAAAATACTTACGAAAGATAAATCTGATAAAGGACTGTTAGCTGAAACATACCAAGAACTCTTAAAGCTCAAAAGTAAGAAAACAAACAACCTGATTGAAAAATGCACTGAAGTACTTAACAGACACCTTACCAAACAAGATATACAGATGGCAAATAAACATATGAAAAAATTCTCTACATCATATGTTATCAGGGAAATACAAATGGAAATAATAATGCAACACCCCTGCACATCCATCACAATGACCAAAATCTGAAAAACTGAAAACAGCAAATGCTAGTGAGGATGTGGAGCAACAGGAATTCTTATACATTGTTGGTAGGAACGCAAAATTGTAAAACCACTTTGGAAGACAGCTTGGCAAATCCTTACAAAACTACACATACTGTTAATCATATGATCCAGCAGTCACACTCCTCGATATATACCCAAAGAAGCTGAAAGCTATGCCCACACCAAAACCTGCACATGGATATTTATAGGCGTTGTATTCATAATTGCCAAAAGGTGGAAGCAAGCAAGATGTCCCTCAGTAGGCGAATGGATAAATAAGCTGTTATAGAGGCAGACAATGAACTACTACTCAATACTAAAAAGAAATGAGATATTAAGCTATAAAAAGGGAACAGAAGAATCTTAAATGCATATTAATAAGTGAAAAAAGCCAGTCTGAAGAGGCTAGATTCTGTATGATTCCAACTGGAAAAGGCAAAAGAATGAAGAATATAAAAAGATCAGTGGTTGCCAGGAGTTGGGGATATAGAGAGGGATGAATAGATGGAACATAGGGGATTTTTAGGGCAGCAAAACTAATGTGTATGTTATTATAATGATGGATACATGCCATTATACATTTGTCTAAGCCACTAGAATGTAAAATTCCAAGGGTGAATCCTAATGTAAACCATAGACTTTGGGTGACAATGATGTCTCAATGTAGGTTTATCCTTGGTAACAAATGCACATTATGAGGTTGATAACAGGGAGGCTGTGCATGTGTGGGGGGGCAGGAGATAAATGACAAAATTCTGTACCTCCCTCCCACTTTACAGAAAATAATGATAATATCCTGTGAGATATAAAATACTTGCCAAAATTAACTCAAAAGAAATAGGTTTAAATGGAGCTTAAATGACCAAAACCTTACAGTAAAAAATACTAATTCACACTAGATCTTAAAGAGGCAAGAATATACACTGTAATTTCTAGAAAATATAACAAAAACTAGAGTAAAAGCATGAAAATTTAAGAAGCTATTAGGAATATTAAAAAGTGAAAAATATAGACTTAACTAATCAAAAAGAATGAAATAAAGTAAAAGTAAAGATAGGACTAAAAAAATAAAACTTTAGATGATAGATTTAAGGCAAAACATATCAATATGGTTAATGTAAATTTATAAATTCTTCAATAAGGTAATAAAGATTATAAGATAAGAAAATATATTTTAAAATATCAGCTTCATACATGTTCCTTCCAAAAGTCACAATCTAAGTATAATGAGAGGAAAAGATAAAGAGTAAAATGATTGAGTTTTGGGCTTCCCTGGTGGCGCAGTGGTTGGGAGTCCGCCTGCCAATGCGGGGGACCCGGGTTCGAGCCCTGGTCTGGGAGGATCCCACATGCCGTGGGGCGGCTAGGCCCATGCACCACAACTACTGAGCCTGCGCTCTGGCGCCCTCGAGTCATAGCTACTGAGCCCACGTGCGACAACCGCTGAGGCCCGTGCGCCTGGAGCCTGTGCTCCACAGTGGGAGAGGCCATCGCAGTGACAAGCCCGCGCACTGAAGCGGGGGGTGGCCCCCACTCGCTGCAACTAGAGAAGAGCAACGAAGCAGCGACAAAGACCCAACACAGCCAGAAACGGTAAATAAATAAAATAAAATAATAAAATAAATAAATTTATTTTTTAAAAAATGATTGAGTTTTGGTTTCTAATCGGAGCTTAGAAGTCAACATTCCTATTGTCATGACAGGAAAAATGCTGAACAAACTGAAAACCCTCAACTCTTCTTAGATTCATAAGAAAACTGAGGTCACATTAATGAAGACAATTTATTTAATATACTTAGGCCTTGTATTTTTTCTCTCTTTTAAGAGTTTAGGACTAAACAATTTCTAATGACCCAGTTGAGCACTGAAATACTGCATATATGTGTGTGTGTCTTTGTGTGTGTGTGTTTGTGTGTCAGCACACAGTTGTGGCATATAGTAGTCGCTAGAAGACAATACATTAAAATGTAAACCATGGAAGTAGGGAGTTAAGTTTCCTAGAGTTCCATAAATATGAGGAAAACAAGAGCACTCTAAACAGCATGTACATTAAAGCTTTATTTCTCCTCACCATGAAAGAGAAAAAAAAAAAGGAAAAATATATGCGCATTGACATAAAAAAAGTATCTCTGTGGAGGGAATATTTACAGTGGCTGCTTTTGGATGCAGGGAGTGTTGAAGCTATATTTTTTCCTTTTTCTTTTTCTTTGTTGACTTTTATTTATTTTTTATACAGCAGGTTCTTATTAGTTATCTATTTTATACATATTAATGTACATATGTCAATCCCAATCTCCCAGTTCATCCTACCCCCCCCACACTTTCCCCACTTGGCGTCCATACGTTTGTTCTCTACATCAGTGTAACTATTTCTGCCTTGCAAACTGGTTCATCTGTACCATATTTCTACATTCCACATATATGCTTTAATATACACTATTTGTTTTTCACTTTCTGACTTACTTCACTCTGTATGACAGTCTCTAGGTCCATCCACATCTCTACAAATGACCCAATTTCATTCCTTTTCATGGCTAGGTAATATTCCATTGTATATATGTACCACATATTCTCTATCCATTCGTCTGTCCATGGGCATTTAGATTGCTTCCATGACCTGGCTGTTGTCAGTAGTGCTGCAGTGAACATTGGGGCACATGTGTCTTTTTGAATTATTGTTTTCTCTGGGTATACGTGCAGTAGTGGGATTGCTGGGTCATATGGTAATTCTAGTTTTAGTTTTTTAAGGACCCTCCATACTGTTCTCCATAGTGGCTGTATCAATTTACATTCCCACCAACAGTGCAAGAGGGTTCCCTTTTCCCCACACCCTCTCCAGCATTTGCTGTTTGTAGATATTCTGATAATGCCCATTCTAACTGGTGTGAGGTGATACCTCATTGTA
>NC_041230.1:34390780-34393912 GCF_002837175.3 Physeter macrocephalus
CCCATTTGTGGATGGGGTTGTTTTTTTAATATTGAGCTGCATGAGCTGTTTATATAGTTTGGAGATTAATCCTTTGTCCGTTGATTCATTTGCAAATATTTTCTCCCATTCTGAGGGTTGTCTTTTCGTTTTGCTCATAGTTTCCTTTGCTGTGCAAAAGCCTTTAAGTTTTATTACGTCCCATTTGTTTATTTTTGTTTTTTATTTCCATTACTCTAGGAGGTGGGTCAAAAAAGATCTTGCTGTGATTTATGTCAGAGTGTTCTTCATATGTTTTCCTCTAAGAGTTTTATACTGTCAGTCTTACATTTAGGTCTTTAATCCATTTTGAGTTTATTTTTGTGTATGGTGTTAGGGAGTGCTAATTTCATTCTTTTACATGTAGCTGTCCAGTTTTTCCAGCACCACTTATTGAAGAGACTGTCTTTTCTCCACTGTATATCCTTGCCTCCTTTGTCACAGATTAGTTGACCATAGGTGCGTGGGTTTATCTCTGGGCTTTCTATCCTGTTCCATTGATCTATATTTCTGTTTTTGTGCCAGTACCATATTGTCTTGATTACTGTAGCTTTGTAGTACAGCCTGAAGTCAGGAAGTCTGATTCCTCCAGCTCCGTTTTCTTCCCTCAAGGCTGCTTTGCCTATTCAGGGTCTTTTGTGTCTCCATACAAATTTTAAGATTTTTTGTTCTAGTTCTGTAAAAATGCCACTGGTAATTTGATAGGGATTGCATTGAATCTTTAGGTTGCCTTGGGTAGTAGAGTCATTTTCACAATAATGATTCTTCCGATCCAAGACCACGGTATATCTCTTCATCTGTTTGTGTCATCTTTGATTACTTTCATCAGTGTCTTATAGTTTTCTGAGTACAGGTCTTTTACCTCCTTAGGTAGGTTTATTCCTAGGTATTTTATCCTTTTTTTTTTGCAATGGTGAATGGGATTGTTTCCTTAATTTCTCTTTCTGATCTTTCATAGTTAGTGCATAAGAATGCAAGAGATTTCTGTGCATTAATTTTGTACCCTGCAACTTCACCAATTTCACTGATTAGCTCTAGTAGTTTTTTGGTGGCATTTTAAGGATTCTCTATGTATAATATCATGTCATCTGCAAACAGTGACATTTTTATTTCTTTTCCAATTTGTATTCCTTTTATTTCTTTTTCCACTCTGCTGTGGCTAGGACTTCCAAAGCTATGTTGAATAAGAGTGGTGAGAATGGACATTCTTGTCTTCTTCCTGATCTTACAGGAAATACTTTCAGTTGTTCACCATTGAGAATGAGGTTTGCTGTGGGTTTGTTGTATATGGCCTTTATTATGTTGAGGTAGGTTCCCTCTATGTCCACTTTCTAGAGAGTTTTTATCATAAATGGGTGTTGAATTTTGTCAAAAGCTCTTTCTGCATCTTTTGAGATGATCATATGGTTTTTATGCGCCACCAGGGAAGCCCTGTTGGAAGATTTTTAATCACAGTTTCAATTTCATGATTGGTCTGTTCAAATTTTCTATTTCTTCCTGGTTCAGTGTTGAAAGGTTATAGCTTATATTGAAGAATCCCTGCATCCCTGGGATAAATCCCACTTGATCATGGTTTATGATACTTTTAATGTGTTGTTCAATTCTGTTTGCTAGTATTTTGTTGAGGATATTTGCATCTATATTCATCAGTGATAATGGTCTGTAATTTTCTTTTTTTGTAGTATCTCTGTCTGGTTTTGGTATCAGGGTGATGGTGGCCTCATAGAATGAGTTTGGGAGTGTTCCTTCCCCTGCAGTTTTTTGGAAGAGTCTGAGAAGATGGGTGTAAGCTCTTCTCTAAATGTTTTATAGAATTCACCTGTGAAGCTATCCGGTCCTGGACGTTTGTTTGTTGGAAGATTTTTTTTTTTTTTTTTTTTGAGGTACGCGGGCCTCTCACTGCTGTGGCCTCTCCCGTTGCGGAGCACAGGCTACGGACGCGCAGGCTCAGTGGCCATGGCTCACGGGCCCAGCTGCTCCGCGGCATGTGGGATCTTCCCGGACCGGGGCACGAACCCATGTCCCTTGCATCGGCAGGCGGACTCGCAACCACTGCGCCACCAGGGAAGCCCTGTTGGAAGATTTTTAATCACAGTTTCAATTTCATGATTGGTCTGTTCAAATTTTCTATTTCTTCCTGGTTCAGTGTTGAAAGGTTATAGCTTTCTAAGAATTTGACCATTTCTTCCAGGTTGTCCATTTTATTGGCATAGAGTTGCTTGTTGTTGTCTCTTAAGATATTTTGTATATCTGCAGTGTCCATTGTAACTTCTTCTTTTTCATTTCTAATTTTATTGATTTGAGTCCTTTCCCTCTTTTTCTTGATGAGTCTGGCTAATGGTTTATCAATTTTGTGTATCTTCTCAAAGAACCAGCTTTTAGTTTTATTGATCTTTGCTATTGATTTGTTTGTATATAATTTATTTCTGCTCTGATCTTTATGATTTCTTTCCTTCTACTAACTTTGGGTTTTGTTTGTTCTTTTTTCTCTAGTTCCTTTAGGTATGAGGTCAGATTGCTTATTTGAGATTTTTCTTGTTTCTTGAGGTAGGATTGTATTGCTGTAAACTTCCCTCTTAAAACTGCTTTTGCTGCATTCCATAGGTTTTGGAATGTCGTGTTTTCAGTGTCATTTGTCTCCAACTGTTTTTTGATTTCCTCTTTGATTTCTTCAGTGATCTCTTGGTTACTTAGTAATATATTGTTTAGCCTCCATGGGTTTGTGTTTTTTATGTTCTTTTTCCTGTAATTGATTTCTAATCTCATAGCGCTGTGGTCAGAAAAGATGCTTGATATGATTTCAAATTTCTTAAATTTACTGAGGCTTGATTTGTGACCCAAGGTGTGATCTATCCTGGAGAATGTTCCATGCACACTTGAGAAGAAAGTGTAATCTGATGTTTTTAGATTGAATATCCTATAAATATCCATTAAATCTATCTGGTCTATTGTGTCATTTAAAGCTTGTGTTGCCTTATTAAGTCTCTGTTTGGATGTTCTGTCCATTCGTGTAAGTGAGGTGTTAAAGTCCCCAACTATTATTGTGTTACTGTCAATTTCCTCTTTCAGAGCTGTTAGCAGTTACCTTATGTATTGAGGTGCTCCTATGTTGGG
>NC_041230.1:34394213-34444502 GCF_002837175.3 Physeter macrocephalus
AGCTGGTTTGGTGGTGCTGAATTCTCTTAGCTTTTGCTTGTCTGTAAAGCTTTTGATTTCTACATTGAATCTGAATGAGATCCTTGCCGGGTAGAGGAATCTTGGTTGTAGATTCTTCCCTTTCATCACTTTAAATATATCGTGCCATTCCCTTCTAGCTTGTAGAGTTTCTGCTAAGAATCAGCTGGTAACCTAATGGGAGTTCCCTTGTATGTTATTTCTCATTTTTCCCTTGTTGCTTTCAATAATTTTTCTTTGTCTTTAATTTTTGTCACTGTGATTACTATGTGTCTTTGGCATGTTTCTCCTTGGGTTTATCCTGCCTGTGACTCTCTGTGATTCCTAGAATTGGGTGGCTATTTCCTTTCCCATGTTAGGGAAGTTTTCCACTATATTCTGTTCAAATATTTTCTCAGGTGGTTAAACATTTCTTGAATCTTCTCCATCTTTGCCTCCATTCTTTTTCCGAGGTCCTGGATCATCTTCACTACCATTATTCTTTTTCTGGAAGGTTGCCTATCTTCACTTAATTTAGTTGTTTTTCTGGGACTTTATCTGTTCCTTCATCTGGTACATAGTCTTCTGCCGTCTCATTTTGTCTATCTTTCTGTGAGTGTGGTTTTCATTCCACAGGCTGCAGGATTGTAGTTCTTCTTGCTTCTGCTGTCTGCCCTCTGGTAGATGAGGCTATCTAAGAGGCTTGTGTAAGCTTACTGATAGGAGGGACTGGTGGTGGGTAGAGCTGGATGTTGCTCTGGTGGGCAGAGCTCAGTAAAACTTTAATCCACTTGTCTGCTGATGGGTGGAGCTGGGTTACTTCCCTGTTGGTTGTTTGGCCTGAGGCGACACAGCACTGGAGCCTATCCAGCTCTTTGGTGAGGCTAATGGCGGACTCTGGGAGGGCTCGCGCCAAGGAGTACTTCCCAGAACTTCTGCTGCCAGTGTTCTTGTCCCTGCGGTGAGCCACAGCCACTCCGCTTCTACAGAAGACCCTCCAACACTAGCAGGTAGGTCTGGTTTAGTCTCCTATGGGGTCACTGCTGCTTCCCCTGGGTCCTGATGTGCACGCTACTTTGTGTGTGCCCTCCTAGAGTGGAGTCTCTGTTTCCCCCAGTCATGTTGAAGTACTGCAATCAAATCCCACTAGCCTTCAAAGTCTGATTCTCTAGTAATTCGTCGTACCATTGCCGGACCCCCAGGTTAGGAAGCTTGATGTTGGGCTCAGAACCTTCACTCGTGTGGGTGGACTTCTGTGGTATAAGTGTTCTCCAGTTTGTGCGTCTCCCACCCAGCAGTTATGGGATTTGATTTTATTGTGACTGCGCCCCTCCTTCCGTCTCATTGTGGCTTCTCCTTTTACTTTGGATGTGGGGTTTCTTTTTTGGTGAGTTCCAGTGTCTTTCTGTCAATGATTGTTCAGCAGTTAGTTGTGATTCCGGTACTCTCGCATGAGGGAGTGAGTGCACGTCCTTCTACTCTGCCATCTTGAACCAATCTCCTCCTTTTTCTTTTGTTCTCTTAAAAATTTTTCTTAAGAAGCACTGATAATATATACTATGTACATTTATACAAAGATGCACACACAATACCCAATGTGGAGAAAAGAAAATCTGTTCAGAACTCCACAAAGCAGTTGGATATTAAAAGTGATTCATTTTCTTTTTTCAAATATGCTTGATGTAAATAATGATTTATTGATTATTAAAAAGCTCTGTTTGGTTCAATGGGTTATCAATGGTAGTTTGATTATTTCACTGAGCCAAATTTATTCTTAAATAAAAGGTTACCTCTGTGGCCCACTGAAGAGCCACATCTTCTCTTGCGGGTGATTTTGTTTTGAATCCTTCTTAGTAAACAGAATGGCATATTCTGACTTTTTTCCCCAGCTGCCATCTGGCCTTGGTGTAAGAAATCAATTCCACAGCAACCATCGAACTCTGGTGCACTGAAAGGCATGTCCAAACTATGCTTCTCTAAATATCTTTAGCACAACTGACCTTTTGTTCTTGCAGAAACTGGCTCAATTGGAACAAGAAGGAACCTGTCATGCCATTTCCCTGCTACAATATTCATTATTTGGGGGCCATGATCTTCTGTGTCTCTATAGAAGATTCTTGTTAACAAGCCTCAAGTCAGCAATCTGTTCTTTCCCCGTGCCTCTGTAACATTTTATCAGGATAACTAATACTTAAATGAGCCTTTTCTCATGGCATAATCTCCTAACATTTTTGGACACTGTTCCCTTCAACAGTTATTTTTTGATGACAGGAAAGACTATACACCGTAGCATGGCAATTGAAACACCCACAGGCCAGCTCTATCCCGCCTTCACTGCTGAGTCGCCTTCTGGGCACAGCAAGTAGCACAGAGGAGAAGCTTAGTCACCAGGAATCTATGCAGCTCTGGGTTCGATACGTTTACCCAGAAAAAGGTGAGTCAAGGTCCTTCTAGATTCAAATCTTCCAGGAGGAAGATTTTTTAAATTTTATTTTATATATATACCAAATAAATTTGAAAACTAGCTTTAAGCTCTTGACAAATATTGAAGAGAGATTATAAAATAACACATTTCAGGTCAATACAGACTTTAGTGAAAAGAGTGTTTGCATTTCAGAATTATTATATATTTGTATAATGCATCTTGTATCATATTTTACATCTATAGATTTGTTCATATTATGTTGAAATAGGCTACAATGAGGGAAGGGGTTAGGGACACACACAGCGTGAAATAAGAGTTGATCAAGAACAAGTTATGAGGTTTTACAGAAAGATTCAGCTGACTGAGGAAATACTGACCATGGGGCCAAGGTGTCAGATATAGAAGCATGATATCCTTTCGCTGGGATTTATCTGATGAAGAAAAATGATAAAGTGACGTGCTTCCTCATATTTGTGAGACTTGGAGTGTCTTGCTGTGGCCTTTTTGGAAGTAGAGTTTATGTAATCTGAGGTCATTTCAGTTGTGGGAACAGTGCAGGACTAGATTTTCTCTATCTCAGACATCCTCCTCTTTTCCCATTTACACATGTTCTGTGCCCAGGTCTCCATTTATATAGGTGACTGAGTGACAATGTGAAGAGGCTAATGCCTCTTTTTTATTAGCAGGAATAATGGGAAAGCCAATGGGAAACCTTTACTGGGGTTTCTACAGGAAAGGCAAGACAGGATATGGTAAATAGCTTAGGATTAGATAGTTTGAATAATGCACATGGGCTCTGGGCGATATGGGTGGTCTCTAAGTGTCTGGTACCTGGCTCTGGGTTGATTTAGAGCAGGGAAAATAATGTTTTGGTGTGTGAAAGTTAGATAAAGGGGATTTGTACGGAGTTTAGACTTGGGATTGGTTGGTCTGTACGTGAAAGGCATGCTTCCTCAAGCCACTTGCTTTCGCTAAAAAAGACTGCCCTCGAAGGGCATTCTCTCCCTTGTCAGTGAGGCCATAAATGTCAAAGCAACAAGAATAGAGAAAATAAGATAATAGAGTCAGGGCTTCCCTGGTGGGGCAGTGGTTGAGAATCTGCCTGCCGATGCAGGGGACACGGGTTCGTGCCCCGGTCCGGGAAGATCCCACGTGCCGCGGAGCGGCTGGGCCCGTGAGCCATGGCCGCTGAGCCTGTGCGTCCGGAGCCTGCGCTCCGCAACGGGAGAGGCCACAACAGTGAGAGGCCCGCATACCGAAAAAAAAAAAAAAAAAAGATAATAGAGTCAGTATAATTGACCCTGTGATGAATGGATACCAAATAGACATATACAGAATCTAAGAAAACACCCCACACTTCTGGGGGGTGGGTACAAAGACCAAGATTTGAAATAATGGTAACCTAATTAATCTTTATTATAATTTGAGGTAGAGTTTACCATTATCAGAACTAGAAACATTTGTTGTTTATAGATAACCAATCCCAGTGAATCTGGTATAATTGACCATTTTGGTCTGTCTTCCATGATGGAGCCAAGAACCTTAAGAAATCTCTCCAGAAAGGGGTATGGGGTGTTAAGGAAATGACAGAAAAGATGAAGAGGAGCAAAGGGAGAGGAGAAAAGGGATCAGAGAAAACTGGGACTCAGACATTCATCGTAAGTAGAATGAACACACTCAAAGATGATTCATGCTGTGCACCATCTTGGACCATGAGTGCTCCTGATCAACCGTGCTCCATTCCTGAGAATGGAATGCCCATTGACACCCTTCCATATGTCTGATATTCCTGTAGAGTTAAGGTAACAGTGGCATCTTTCAAAAACTGTTAGATTGTTGCATGTAACCACATAGGACGGAAGTAAGACTTCTTGGTAAAGTCATAGGAGGTGTTTATTTTGTTCAGTGGTAGTTTTAAAAGGGAGCACTATTACTTCGTGAAAAGAGAGGCTCTAATACCAGCCTTTTTAGGTATACTGGGGGAATTCAAGATTCAACTAAGACATTGGACAGAGTGGCTTCTAATTTTCCACTGCTTTATCAGGAATTTGACCTTACCTCAATACTTTTATATAACAGTATGTGAATCCTTTTACTTATTAGGAAAAATAATAACTATAATTCTTTGGGCCTCTGGATCAACAGAATAATAATTACTGCTGAAAAGTACCTTATACCAAAGGAAGAATTGTGAAAATGTTTTCCTTGGGGAAAAAAAAAAAATCCAAGATCTCTTTTTCTTAAGAAAATGTCTTTAATTTCAGCCGTCTCTGTTAATTTCCAAAGACAACTAAATTCCATCAGAATAGGTAATGCCAAGAAGCTGGTTAAGGGCAAAGTTAAGTGTCTCACTACCTATAAAAAGTCTCCTTTTATTATGCCTCAGGAAAGCAATATAATATTTCTAATGTAATCAAAACTAATCAGAATGCGTTCCTCTTCATTAATATAAGCCAAGTCCTTATGTGGTTATAGATCTTTAAATGAATCTCATATTTGCGTTTATGTACTAGAAATAGAAATCCTAAAATGGAAGGCAGTATATATATATTTAAAGGATATAAGAGCTATTAGTGATGATGTACATTTTCAGCTGAAAATACTTGGATTTTTTTCTAATGCCACATAAGAACTATAATTTTACCTGATGAAAGGTACCTGCTGTTAAAGAAAAATTACACTTAGGAAGACATTTTATTCAACTCACCAATTACATGCAAATGATTTTGGTCAGGTACTTCCTGTCTGAATTAAATACCCAAATATGACAGTCTGCATTCAGACACAATATCGCTCTTCTAAAAAAAATAATAAAAATGTTATTTAAATTTCCTCAGCTTGGAACTTAAGAAAGCAATGCCCAAGAAAAAAAATTAAGCAAAATAGTGATTTTCCCAAGTACTATTTATATTTTTCTTTCGTCATCATTCTCCAAAATTTTGTCCTAACCTCTACCTCTAAAGAACATGGAATTGAATTGTAAGGGAAATAACATGAAATCATTCAATCATTCATTTATCAATAAGCCCTTATTATGTCCTAGACACTTAATGCATTATCTCCCTTAACTTTTGCAAATTTCCAAGGTAGTCTATCAACCCCCACTTTTGAAGGTGGGAGGAATTAAGAAGTTGAAGCACTGTTCAAGGTCACAGTATTATGTGGAATAGCAGGGATTTAACAAAGTTTTGTCAGGCTCCAGATTTCTACTCTAGCCGCTAATGAATTGCCTTATATAAGTCCCTCTTTTAAAAGAGAAAGGTGAAAACAAAAAAAGAAGTCAGAGGAGGGAAAGAATATGAGAACAGATTACAATCTTGCAAGCTTATAGTCTATTTTTCAACCAGCACAGAATCCCTCAGTAATTCTCAAACAATGATTCTGTGCTTAACTATAGTTAATGCCTAAGATTAAAACCATTTTACTTGAATTATTTTTATTTTAGTCTCTTTGGTACTTCCTTAAGCATAACTGGGGGACTTTAAGTTGCTGTTGACGGAATATCCCCATCTAAATTTTCCTTCAAGCCCTAGACTTTATCATGGTCATTTAAAAAGAAATGTCATTGAAGAGCTAACTGAATATTCGTTAATGTTTTGCTTCCTCTTCTAGTCTGATGGCTGACTTTACCAGCTGGCCTACGTCTGAAGTGTTGGCCTTGTTAAATATATCCCTAAGGTAGTTTATAACTTTGTCTACTGCTTGACCTCTCCATGCATTTGATGTAACATGGACTTATGATCATGCCATTGCCTCTGTATGTTTCTGGTAGAAGATACAAATGCTATGCCTTTAAGGTGGAAGTCAGGAAGGGCTACATATTTCGCATTTTCACTGTTGAAAATGATCACAGTGTTGGAGGGTGAGAGTCACCTTCTAATTTGGGACAGGAGGATGGACACAGCCATTAACATCCTCAGTTCATCATATGTAAAATGAGGATAATATCACCTACCTCATAGGGTGGCTGGAGGATCGAATTACTTATACAAGTAAAAGACTGAGAATAGTACCTTTTATATGAGTGCTATATAAATATTAAACATAATTGTTACATTCAGGGTGAATGAAAGTCTGTATCTGTATTCAGATGAGTACTGAGTACTATAAGGGGGCAGTTAAGATTTGAACTCACCTTTCCACTTACAGAATGATTGTTTAGAGGGTAAGAGAGTCTAGTTTTAATGATCAGGCTGAACATGAAGTCAAGTTGATATGGTGAACATCCTATTGCGAACATGAAGGCAGACTCTGTGCTGTTTTATGTATACTTGTTCTTAAAGCAAAAAGACATGTGCTATCACTGCTCTAATCCAAGGTATCTATATCAATTCCATATCTTATAAATACCATATACCCACTGCTTTAAACCATTCAATAGTGTCCTATTTCTCTTAGAATAAAGATCAAAATACTTAGCAAAAATACTTAGCACAGCATACAAGTCCCTATGAAATTGACTTAACTCCCCAGTTTCATCTCATAAAGCTGACTTGGTTTCTGTGCCTCAGCTACTGTGCTCTGTTTTGTAAGAACTCCGTGTGACCTCCCTCCATAGGGCCTTTGCTTATGCTATTTGCTCAGTGGGAAAGATCTTTTCTCCATTTTGTCTATTACTTATTTTCATTATTAATATTTCAGATTAAATATTTCATGAGGGAAGACTTCCTTGACACATGAAATGAAGCTAAGGTCCTATACGCCCTTATAAAACTTTGTCACTTTCCTTCATAGCAGTAACCATACTTAGAAATTATTGTTTGGGGTAATTTGATAATTTGATTAAAATATATTTCCCCAATTAGACTCTAAGATCTCTGAAGTCAAAAGGGGTCTTATCTGTGTTTTTTCAACATTATGATCTCATAGTGTTTTCCCATAATGGATGCCCAATTAATAAAGGTATACATACACACACACATAAGTATGTGTTTATATGCACATATACACATTTGTATGTATGTATGTATGTATGTATATATACACACAACCTTTAAGAATGCAGAATTTATTATTAACAAATTTATTAATTTATTCAGTGGATATCTGAATACATATTGAGCACCTAAAACATGCATGATACTCCTCTATTTGAGGGGAATACAGTCATGAACTAAAGGGATAAGCTTCCCATATTCATGGAGCTTTTTTTTTAAAGGGAGTGAAGGTAAGAAAAAACATATATAAAAATTAAAATGGCACTTCCCTGGTGGTCTAGTGGTTGGGACTCCGAGCTCCCAATGCAGGAGGCCTGGGTTCGATCCCTGGTCAGGGACCTAGATCCTACATGCCGCAACTAAGAGCCTGCATGCTGCAACGAAGATCCTGCACATGGCAAAGACCCAGCACAGCCAAATAAATAAATAAATATTAAAGAAAAATTAAAAATTGTAGATTGTTAATATGAAGAATGCTAAATCACATAAGGGAATGGTTGACAGAGGTGACCGGAGAGACCGTTTCTGAGGAGATGGCATTTGAGCACAGATCTGAATAAAGTGGCAGAGTCTGCCTTGTGGAGATTCCATACCTAGTTACCTTTACATTCTTGGATGTTGCTCTTTCTTGCCTTAACTTTTAGTTGCTCTAATTAGCACTGTAGTCCTAAAAACACTCAGTCAGGCAAATTCATCTAAAGGTAGGCATGGATTCATTGTCTATGTGACATAAGCTAAAGCCCCTTGATGGTCTACTTTTGTCCAAAGATGAAACTTAATATAAAAGTGAAATTACCAAGAGTATTTCAAATTTATTTCAAATTCAATGAGGGGTTGCAAACAATGATTTGTTTTTATGGCATCATATTTTCCTCTTAAGAACAAAATGAAATGTGATTACAATAACTATGTGTCATATCCGTAATAATCTCTTAGAGCTTTGGTTATTTAAATTGATTACTGAAAAGTTGACTACTACAGAGTATTCATGAAAGCTGAAGTATACATTTTCCAGTGGAGAAAGCACCTCTTTATATAACAAAAATGAATTTCCAGCCATAGATTGGAGCTTTTCCTCCAGTATGAATGGTTACAATCACTCTCCATAGTAAAGCACATTTAAGGCAAACTATTTTACAATTATAAATATTTGAAAGTATATACTTGGAACGACTCACCTATGATTAGTCCTCATAAACTGACCATAAGAAAATTTTGACTTGCAATGTCCAATAACGTAGCCACTAACCACATGTGACCATAAAGCACTTGGCATGTGGCTTACAGTATGCTTGAGGAACTGCATTTTTCATTTAATAGTAATTTTAATTAATTTAAATTTACACTAAAAATTGAAGAAGAGTAATGTCTTATTCCATTGAAACATTCATTGGAACCCTGAACGTAACTTTACTGGTTTGTCAGGACAGCATTTTACTTTATCTGATGCAACATGTACGGTACTGTTGCATTTGGGTGTGCATATTAAATGTGTATGTCATTTTGATTACAACACAAAACACATCACTGATCTAGTTGGAGTCAACAGATTGATTCAGTTCAAATGACTTTTTCTATGTATCAATCTAATGTGCTGTAATTTGTTTACTTGAATGCTTTATGCAGACAGCAGTAGTTAAAATGATAACAATGCAATTGTAACTGGTAATTAAATTGAAATACTTACTATAAATAAATTTTCACCGGTATAAAAGAAATAAGTGTGGACAAATTTTTATATTAAAAACCAAAGCATTCTAATGATGCAGAATTGCGTGTAGATGCAGCAGAGGAGCTGTAATACATCAAGGATAGAAAAAAAGGAAAGAAAGAAAACTGGATGTAGGCATATCAAATATTTCACATTGACTAACAAATGCACTTTACTGCGGCAGAGCAAATATAAAACTCCATTTTTTTTTACTGTGTAAAAGGTATTTTAAAATAATAAAGTAAACAATATTACAAGATTTGTTTCAGCAATAAAAAAAAAAAAGAATTGACAGTGACTTCAGATTTCCTGTACTGCATAAGGAGCTTGGAAATTGCCCCTCTGTTCTAACAATGAGTAAATAAAAAAATCAACAATTCTTCTTGAATCCATAAGAGAGGTAAGGACACAGGGCAAACCACTCCCCCAAGACTGTAAAGACAGATGAAAACAGGGAGTCACACCTTATCCAAGGAGACATTCATGAGCAGAAAACTCCTTGGCAATCAGTGCCAGGGTAGGAAAACCTGAACTGTAATTGATGAATTGCTGGAAACTCTGTACAGACAGTCTGAGAGTTAAATACTCTGGGGGAACCAGTCATAGGGGACCCCCAAAATTTTTGTGAGTTTTATATGGTTTTATCAGGCAGGTTCTCGTAGTAAGAATTAGAGAAAAAATCTCCTCAGGCTTCCAACAGGGGAAGGGTAAAAGGAACCATTTTGAAACACACCAGAGCACTCTGTTCTTCTTTACAAGTACTGCCCTCAGAAGAAACTAGTTAACCAGAGCCTACTGCTTGGGGGAAGGGATATAACCAACTCCAGTCAGCTCTAAGCTTTTACAAAGGAGAAGAGAAATACCCAACACCAGCCCACTCTACCCATCCTGATCTGCCAAAGGTGGGGCAGGGGTGTGGGTGTGGGATGGGGATTAATAAACACTTGTAAAGTTCATAGTCCAGAGGTAGAGGCTCACAAAAACACTGAGACCTAATCATACAACTATAGAACGCTTCCCCCCTTCCCCCACAACTTACCACTACACTACTAAAAGCATATTTATGGTAGCTCCTTTTATCCACTGCATCATATCCAGCTATCAAGAAAAAAACTACAAGGTATACCAAAAGGCAAAAAACACCACTTGAAGAGAAAGAGCAAGCATTAGAACCAGAAATGACAGGAATGTTGGAATTATTAGACTGGGAATTTAAAACAGCTATGATTAAATGCTAAGGGAACTAACAAATAAAGTAGACTGAATGCAAGCACAGATGGACAAATGTAAGCAGAAAGTTGGAAAACCTAAGAAAGAACCAACAGAAATAATAGATATAAAAATGTAATATAAATGAAGAAGGCCTTCGAAAGGCTTATTGGTAGACTAGATATGGCAGAGGAATGAATCTCTGAGCTTGAGAAAGCCTCAAAAGAAATATCCAAAACTGAAGAGCAAAGAGTAAAGACTGAAAAAAAAAATACTACAGAATATCCAAGGAGTGTGGAACAGCTACAAAAGGTATAATATACATATAATGGGAATACCAGGAAAAAACAAAAAACAAAAAACAAGAAAGGGCTGGTAGAAATTTTAAAAACAAAAATGACTGAGAATTTCCCCAAAATTAATTATTAAATTAATTAAATAAAAGATCCAGGAATCTGAGGACACCAAGCAGGATAAATGCCAAAAAAAACCCTTACACTTAGGCATACCATTTTCAAAACACAGAAAATCAAAGATGAAAAAATAATCCTGAAAAAAGTCAGAGGGGAAAAGCACCTTATCTACAGAGGAAGAAAGGAAATAATTACATCCAATTTCTCACAAACCATGCAAGCAAGAAGAGGGATGGAAGGAAATATTTAAAGTGTTGAGAGAGAAAAGAGAAAAAAAATTAACCTAGAATTATTTACTCTGAAAAAATTATCCTTCAGAAGTGTAAGAGAAATAATTTCTCAAACAAAAATTGAAGGAATTTGTTACTAGGACATCTGCATTGCAAGAAATATTAAATAAGTTCTTAAGGGAGAAGGAACCTGATATAGATCAGAAATTTCTATCTACATAAAGAAAGAGCATCAAAGAAGTAATTAATGAAAGTAAAATAAAAACATTTATTTTTTTGTATCCTAAATTGATCTAACAGATACAAGTTTATTCAAAATAACAATAGCAACAATGTATTTGATTATGTATATTTATGTATATATCTTTGTGTGTACGTGTGTTACTCATACTACCCATGAAGCAGGATAGTGTTATTTTAGAGTGGACTTGGATTCATTGTAAATGTATAATGCAAACTCTAGGACAACCAGTTAAAATTAAAAAAAATATATATATATATATATAAAACTAATATGATAAGAAAAAAGAGAAAATGTAATCATATAAAATGCTCAATTAAAACTACAAAAAGCAGAAAAAAGTAGAGGACACAAATAGCAATAAAGAAAAACGGCAGAAAAAAGAAACAGTAAAAAATGTGGTAGTATTAATCTAACATATCAATAATCAATTTGAATTTCAATAAAATAAATGCACCAAAGATCCAGAGTAGATCAAAAAACAAGACCTGCCCCAACTATGTGCTGTAAATGGATGGATTAAGATATATCATACTAACATGAATCAAAAGAAAGCAGGAGTAGCTATATTAAATTTAGACTCAGCAGACTTCAAAGCAAGGAAAGTTAGTAGGGATAAAGAATGGTATTACATCATGAAAAAGGGTCAAGACTCCAATAAAACATAAGAATTATTAAGATGTATGTGCCTAACAATAGATTGTCACACTACATGAAGCAAAAACTTACAGAACTGCAAAGAGAAAGGGATTAATCCACCATTATAGCTGAAGACTTCAATACCATTCTGTCAAAAATGGGCAGATGCAATAGGCAAAAAGTCAGTAAGGAAATAGTTGAATTCAGTCAGGTGGATATAATGGTTATCTACAGAGGACTTCATCCAACAGCAAAATACACATCCTTGCAAAGTGTACATGGAACATTCCACCAAGACAGACCACATTCTGAAATATAAAACACACCTTAACACTTTTAAAAAGAGAAATTATACAATGTCTGCTCTCAGACCACAATGGAATTAAACAAGAAATCAATTACAAAAACATAGCTGGAAAGTCCTAAAATAAGTGGAGATTAAGCAACACACTTATAACATGGCTTAAAGAACAAATCTCAAGAGAAATTAAAAAAATATTTTGAACCAAATGAAGAGGAAAACACAACAGCCAAATTTGTGGGATGCAGCAGAATAATTGGTTAGAGGGAAATTTATAGCACTGAATACCTACAGTAGAAAAGAAAAAAGATCGAAAGTCTGTAATCTAAGTTTACACCTTAGGAAACTAGAAAAAGAAGAGCAAATTAAATAAGTAAGCATTAGAAAGAAATAATAGTAGTAATTAGAGCATAAATCAATGAAATGGAAAACAGAAAATCAATAGAGAAAATTAACAAAACTAAAAGCTGTTTCTGAAAAAAATATCAATAAAATTAATTAGGTTTTGACTAGGCTACCTAAGAAAAAAGAAATAGAACACAAATTACTACTATCAGAAATGAAAGAAAAGACAGAACTATAGAACCCAGGGAAATTAAAAAGATAATAAAGGAATA
Organism: Physeter macrocephalus; assembly: GCF_002837175.3. NCBI lineage: Eukaryota > Metazoa > Chordata > Mammalia > Artiodactyla > Physeteridae > Physeter > Physeter macrocephalus. The sequence goes on from NC_041230.1 coordinate 34,406,934, forward strand.
CTATGAACAACTCTATGCCGACAAATTTGATAACATAGATGATGAAATGGGCCAATTTGTTAAAAGAAAATTTGCCAAAACTTAGACAAGAAGAAATAAATGATCTGAATAGGCTTATATCTATTAAGGAAACTAAATCAACTATTAATAACTTTCCAAAATAGAAAGCACCAGGCTCAGATGGGTTTACTGGTGAATGTTACCAAATATTTAAGGGAAAAATTATACCAATTTGCTACAACTTCCTTTGGAGAACAGAAGCATAGGGACTACTTCTAACTCATGCTATGAGGCCAGAATTACCTTAATACCAAAACCAGACAAATGTTACAAGAAGACAAAATTACAGATGAATATCACTCGTGACCATAGGTACAAAAATCCTGAACAAAATATTCGCAAATTGAATCCAAAAATGTATAAAAATAGTTCTACACCATGACCAAGTGAGATTTATCCCAGGTATGCAAGGCTGGTTCAACATTCAGAAATCAATTAATGTAATCATCACATCATCAGGCTAAAAAAGAAAAAGCACATGATAATATCAATATAAGTATAAAAACCATTTGAAAAAATCAACACCTATTCATTATAAAAACTATCAGTACAACAGGAATAGAGGAGAACCTCCTCAACTTGATAAAGAGTATCTACAAAAAATAGTAGATACAAAAAATGCAAAAAACTTACAGCTAACATCACATTTAATAGAGATAAATTAGAAGCTTTCCCATCAGGTTCAGAAGCAAGGCAAGGATGTTCCCTCTAACCACTCCTTTTCAACATCATACTTTGAACCCTAGCCTATGCAATAAGAAGCAGAAGTAAAATGTATAGAGATTGGGAAGGAAGAAATAAAAGTGTCTTTATACACAGATGATATGATAATCTATGTAGAAAATCAGAGTCACCAAAAAATTCCTGGAACTAATAAAGAATTACAAATGTACCAAATGTACCACTCTTGTGGGAGATGTTGATAACTGGGAAGGCTATGAATGAGCTGGGGAAGGATATATATATAGGAACTCTCTGTACCATTCTTTTAAAGAAATAATTATATTGACAATTTTACTAATGTTATGATAAAAAGACTAAAAATATATTTTACATAAAATGAAAGATTCTCAATTAAGCCAGCAAATAATTGCCTGTAAAATTTAAAATGTTTCTAACAATATCAATTATCAATTGACTCAAAATTTGAATAATTGTCATTACTTCTCCCTAGTTTTATATTAGTCATGCAATATAAAAGACACTGCCCAAATAGTATTTGGGTACATTTTAATTTCAAAGATCTTCCAAATTCACAAGAAAATGTTGTCAATCCATAGTCGAAAATATGAAACTCGTGACATATATCCTTCTGAAATGTTTGCATCTGAAGAAGAGAAATCTTAGCTATATATTTTCCCTAACACTTCTATGAAGATGAATGGTACTCCAGGTATATTAGATTAAAAAAATAATTATTCTAATTTAAATTAGGAGACTGATGTTTCCCTTACTGTTTCATTCAACTGTATGATACATGTGGAAAATATTTGTTCTCAGTTTTCTGAGAAAGACTTTGTGAAAAGCTTCCAGTTTCCTGAGAAAGACTTTGTGAAAAGCTTCACAGATATAGTTCAAGTCTTTCAGTATACACATCCAAAGTAAACAAAAAATTTAATGGCCTCATGTTCTTTACTAAAAATGCTCATTGGTTTAAATGATTTACTGTTCTATTAATTCAGGTTCAAGTTTTTCTTGAAATAAAGGAATGTTTGTTAAATATTCAATAATCAAAGACAAAATGTGGCAGCATGAATTATGTGATTTCATCAATGTTAAGTTGCATATGGAAGAACTAAATTTGAAGCACCAAGCGGGGAAAAAGAAAAAGGTAATTTGTGACTTAGCTAGACAGGTAAGAAAATTTATATCAAAATTGAAACTTTTCACAAAACAAATCATGAACTATGATTTATGACATTTTATAAAATAAGTCAATATGTAGATTTTAATTGTAAACAACAGCATCACGCAAATTGACTACAAAACATGGAAAAAATGAAGAAGACTTTCTGATATTGATAAATTTAGTGTTGTTTTTCATTCTATATAACACCCCTTTGAATTTGATGTTTATTAGCATAATGAGTTGACCCAAGTGTTAGTCAATTTATTTAACTTGGACAGATGTGGTTTTGAAATTAATATGCTTTTGCTTCAAAGTCAAATCAGTCCTTTTAAAAATAATAAACCAGTTTTGTCCATGTTTATGTGAGTATTAAAATAAAAGTATTTTGGAGCACTCAGTCCAGATGTTGGAAAACTTTTAAGTGTGTTTGGAATATCAGAGTATGTGAATTGACTTTATCAACTGTAAAGCTTATGAAATCTAAGGATAGATCAGTGTTTTTGATGAAAATTTAGCATTTAATTGAGATGTCCTATAAGCTTAAAATACATACTGCATATTCAAGAAATAATATGGATAAAATAAAATATAATACTTTATTCTTTTAAATATTGATTAAAAGGATAATATATTGGATATAGTGGGTTAAATATAATAATTGTATATGTTTCTTTTCACTTCTTTAATGTGGCTACTAAAATTTTTAAACAACATATGCATCTTGCACTATTATTTCTATTGTTCAGCACTAGTCTAGACATTATCAAAACATCTGACTGAAAATGTGACAACTGATTAACTAAATGATTATTTGGTAATTTATACATCAAATAATTTGTTCATTTATAAATATTATTTTCAATTCAGATTGAATGTATCTACATTTCCACCAAGTTAAGGTTACTAGATTGCACATTACATTTCATTTTATTACTTTCCCTCTTTTTAGTATTAATTCTGATAATTTAATTCTCTGTTTCATCTACTACAATTGAGAAAACTGAGACATGAAAAATATTAAAAGGGGATGTAGTGGAAGCTGAATTTATATTGAAAGAAAACAAACACTGACAGAGTGGCAGACATGACACATATCTTGTTAACTTCTTCTAATGACACAGCTGGATGGAGCCATTCAGTGGATCTTTAAAGTAAATAACTAAAGTGAATTGGACGTGCAATTACCACGGACTTAGGAATTGGCTAGATGCTCCCATCTTGGGTTGAATTTGTGAACCATTCTTTTCACTAGCATAGGAGACTTGATTATCATCATCACCATCATTTAACATTTTTTTTAGTTTTATTTATTTATTTTATTTATTATTTTTGGCTGTGTCAGGTCTTAGTTGCCGCACAAGGGATCTTCGCTGAGGCATGTGGGATCTTTTGTTGCAGTGCAGGCTTCTCTCTAGTTGCGGCATGTGGGTTTTCTCTCCTCTAGATGTGGCGTGCAGGCTCCAGGGCGTGGGCTCTGTAGTTTGCGGCACGCAGGCTCTCTAGTTGAGGTGCACGAGAACAATAGTTGTGGTGCGTGGGCTTAGTTGCCCCTCGGCACGTGGAATCCTAGTTCCCTGACCAGGGATCAAACCCACGTGCCCTGCATGGTAAGGTGGATTCCTTACCACTGGACCGCCAGGGAAGTCCCCATTTAACTTTTATTAAGAAAATTTTATGTGTTGAGCTTAGTGCAAGTTCTTTAAAGAGATTTTCTCATTTAATTTTTACATCAATTCTAGGAGGTAAGTTCTCTTATTACTCCACCATACAGATAAGAAAACAGGCTGGGAAATACTAAGTCATTTGTATAATGTCCAAGAAGCTGAGACTATCAGTGGCGGTGTATGTGGACTTATTAAGGGAAAAAAGTGCCATAGATGATACTATCTATAGCTTTTTAGGCTGCACTCTTGGTACTAATGTTTATTTAACATAACTTTGATAAGTTTTCTTTTACCTAGGAAAATATATTGAAAATAAAATATGCTAAAGAAAAGAATGACCCAATTGTGACTTTAATCTTAGAGCAAAAAGGCAGATTTACTTTAAGGAAGATTCAGTCCAATTCTGCCTCTTTGCTACTCACTCAATCCAAAGAAAGACGTAGACAATTTTGTTGTCTCACTGTCTGCTGAGCTTCCCACCTTAGCTAGAATGTTTTTCCACATGGTATTCTAGGCACCTACCATCAATGGATCAGAGGGAGCACTTAAGTTAGCATATATTTGCATTTCTGACTTAATATGACACGTTTTTAAAAAAAATCCCAGGACCATTTAGAAGAAAGGAAAGGAAAATATTAAGTAATAGGAGCAATAAGAGAAGTCGACCTCTAGCTTCCAAAGCAGAAGACCACTGCAAGTTTTCCTGACACTGTCTTCTGAGAACCTTGACAGATGAAAAAGACATGAAAGGGCAAGAGTCAAGAGCCCAATGCACTGCAGATTCTAAAATGCAGAGGTATCCTAGCAACACAAAAGGAATTTTCTTCTTTTTTGGTGAGAGGGTGTTAAAGGCTAAAGCCTTGCATATATGTCACTTGCCTCTGGCCCACATGCTGTATGTCTATAATTAGGAGAACTGCTCTGCTGGGTGTAAATCCCACTTGCCCAATCCTTCCCCAAGGGGCCCAGCATCTGAAGGGGTACGCCAGTCCTCTCATCTTCTGTGAATGTGTGTGTATTTCATGCCAATAACATTCTTGGTTTTGGATCTTTATATTCGCTGTTTCTTCCTCCTGAAATCTTTCTCCCTATGATCTTTATAGGTCTCAGATAAAATGCCACAGAAAAGGGAATCATGAGCTCCATACTAAAAGGGGTCTTACTTGCTGTGCTTACTGATAAATTGCCTGTTGGCTAGACCAGTGCCTGATAGATTCTAAACTCTCAAATATGTGAAAATATGTGAATGACTACATGAAAAAGGGACATTACTTTGGCTGGTACTTTTTAAATTTCAAAGGTTTTTTGACACATGCAAAATTATCCAAAAGCCTTAGGAGATTAATATTTTATTGTTCTTAATTTTTAATTGAGGAAGTGAAGGCTGAAATTAGAAGACAACTTGTCCAAAGTAACTCAGCAGGTGGGAGCACAAGACTTCTGATTCTATGCTCTATGCTCTTTCTACGACGTCAAAGCAGTAGATGTTATTAGGGTTTTGTCTAGGTCTACTCTCTGGATATAGATTGATAACTGGAAATTTTATGACCCATGCCCCTGTTTTGGCCCTTGCTCTCAAATTTGATAATCTCATTCCCCCATGAGTCCTGAGACCCTAAAATATTAAACACTTGTAGTTCCCAAAGTGTATCTTATATCTCGCATGCTTTCATCGTTTTACATATATTACACTCTCCTTCCAAAGTGTCCTTCCTCCTTTGCCTGCCATTCAAAGTTCTATCTCATGATATCTTTCTCTAGATAGATTTTGTCAAGCCCAATAACCACCTGTCCCTCATTTATCCCTGTCTGCTGTGTCTGGTACCCACTCCTACTATTGGATTTTCATGTTTTATTTTGCTCATGTACCTGCCTGATCTTCTCACTAGACAGAATGCATGCATTAGATATTTGTGAACACAAAGTACCTAGCATTTTATGTTAAATAATTGATTTGGGGAGCATGGCAAACGCCAAAAATGTGATTATGTTGTATGGAAGGTCTTTTTCTTAAGTATATAGAGAACCAGAATCATTCTCAACAAGGGAAGAAAGAAATCTAACATTCCCACTGAGTAACAGAGAAAAAACCTGGATGCTGTAAAATAGAGAAACATGTAAGATATAATAAAGTAGTAATTAACCTCTTCATATGTGTGCCCAACAACAATCTTCCACAAGGGTCAGGCAATTTGCAATGAAGATGAAGTTTAGGACATAAAAGGAAGAGAAAATGATCTCATGAAAGCTCGGTTTCACAAACACCTTTGGGTATTTCCAATCAACACAGGTTGTTAACATATGCATTCTTAATTTTTTATTTCTTTTTTCTAAAAATAGAAGTGCCTTTAAAAAGTACTTGTAAGAAAGTAGAAGAAAATGCACCCATCTCTTATTTTAAGCAAGGTTATAATGGGAGCCTTATTTATTATAGTTATGGCTTGAATATATAGCCATGTATATGGAAATCTATGGCAAAACTATAGAGAAGGGTGTGCAAAACTCAATGGCAGAGAAGATATTCTGAGTTCATCAGAATTCGTATCACAGAGAAAAGGGAAAAGAGACAAACATAAAGTCCTATTTGCTTGAGTGATATATCAAGCAACCCTGGGTCAAACACTAAACAATACTTACAATTGATACAAACAACCTGATTCTGTAAATTTCTTTCAAAATTGAAGAGCAGATTCCCTCAGGCTTTGAAAGGGAATTTTTTTCTAAATTAACGGGTAATTTTCTCCACTCCAATTGAGCTATATAATCAGACATGGTCAAAACATTGTACTAGGAAGCATAATATAAAATGAATTCAGCAAAACCATGACTTCATGGACCCACAGCTGCAGAAAGGGTCAGAAATGAAAATGGCAAATGTATGAGCTGGACATTAGCTGGATTTTAGTTGGGAAAAAAATCCATTGTTGTACTCTACTCATGTAGCTTTCAAATTATTGTAACTGAAAATACATTGTAAATTGTATATTTTACCATATTAGACCTTTAGAAATCTGAGCCCATAGTGAGGTGTGATTCACATGCTCTTATTTCTTACCCCTAATGCTAATTAGAACAAAATGAGACCCATGAAACTGAGCAAATTAGGACATCCAAAATGTCCTTCATAGTAAAGATTTAAATCTTGCTTCCCAGGTTTCCCTGGTGGCGCAGTGGTTGAGAATCCACCTGCCGATGCAGGGGACGCGGGTTCGTGCCCCGGTCTGGGAAGATCCCACATGCCGCAGAGCGGCTGGGCCCGTGAGCCATGGCCGCTGAGCCTGCGCGTCCGGAGCCTGTGCTCCGCAAAGGGAGAGGCCACAACAGTGAGAGGCCCGCGTACCGCAAAAAAAAAAAAAAAAAAAAAAAAAAAATCTTGCTTCCCACCCATGCTTAGAACAGAACTAACACTTCCCTCTGGATGTATTTTGCTTGATGTCAGCTGTCTTAAAAATTAAAGTACACAACCCACCTCCACCAAAAAAATGACAACTGACTTTCAGAAAAAGTATGTGCTTGTTTCAATGCCAATCAAGTATATAAACAATTTTTGCTGCTAAAAATGTTTGTTTGTTCCTAACCCTGCTGGCTATGAGATTGGGTAGCTCTTCTTTTTTAGCCTCCAGAGATGGGAGAGAATTCCAAATTAAGCCCCTGTACAATTGCTTGCCCTGGTATCCATGTATTCTTGGCCTTGGACAAGGATAGAAAAGTCAAATTCTTGGCTAAGTAAGTAAAAAAATTGACTTACTGAAAGAAAGGCCTCTCCCCCACCCACTTTCTAATTAGGGAGATATGCCTAGTATTACAGGGATCCAGCTGTTGTCAAGGCCTCAGGTTGCTGGAATACAAGTGGTGAGTGACATTACAATGGACAACTTTTATTCATTCATTCATTCAGTATATATATTTGGAGCACCAACTGAACTGAGTGCCAGACAATATTCTAAGCACTGGCAATGAAAAGATGAACAAAGCAGAAGTCCTCAGCACTCAGGAACTTGCATTTATTATCTGGAAAGCAAACAATAGAGTTAAGTCAAGAGTTCCTGTTGGAAGACTTTCTATTTTTAAAAGATTTTCTCCATAACCATTATTAGAGTTTTTCATACGAGGATGAAGTAGCTAGAGAAGAACTTCCTGAGAAGGTAAGTTCTGAGCTAACAACTGAAAGACGAGACAGAACTGGCCATATGAAGACCAAAGAATGGAGATAGCGAGGGTGGAGGTGGACTATTTCAGATAGATCAGTATGTAAACCAGACATTTCTCCAACCAGGCAATTCTTATATGTCAAATGCCAGAACATTTATGTATTTCACAAATATCTGTACAATTTCTTGATTATGCATGTTGTCTCACCTCTAGAACCAAGCATTTGTTGGCTTTCTCTTGTACATTTTCCCACTGACTCACTCTTTTTTTTTGGTTAGTACCTACTGTTCTTTTTAGATTTATGTTCAAATATCATGTACTGTGGAAGGTTTCCATGACCCTTGAGTATAAGCATATATGAGTTTCTTTTCTTATATTAAGCTCATTTCTCTATTTAAACTGTAGATAAATATGTATCATCATTCCAGATAAGTAAGGAAGAGATATTGGTACTCTCACATTCATTGCAAGCACTATTCACAATTGCCAAGATGTGGAAACAACCTGAATATCCATCAACAGATAAACAGATAAAGAAAATGGGTATAAATATGCAAGGAAATATTACTCACCCTTAAAAAAGAAGAGAATTCTGCATTATGCAACAACGGGGATGAACCTTGACAACATTAAGCTAAGCAACATGAGCCAGTCACAGAAAGACAAATACTGCATGATTCCACTTATATGAGATATCCAAAATAATAAAATTCATAGAATCAAAGAGTGGAATGGTATTTGCCAGGGTCTGAAAGTAAAGGGAAATGGGGAGTTACTAATCAATAAGCATAGAGTTTCAGTGAAGCAAAATGCATAAGTTCTAGAGATCTGTGAAACAGCATTGTACCTGTAGTCAATAACACTGTATTGCACACTTAAAAATTTGTTTAGAGGGTTGATCTCATATTAACTGCTCTTATCACAATAAAATACAATTAAAAAACAAAAGATGTAAGGAGAAGATAATTAGTTTCAGGAGGAGCAGAAGACCTGCAAGGAGCAGGGTGAAACCAGCACATGTATTCACACAATCTTATGGAAAATGGTTCACAATGCACTGCAGAGTAAGACACTACTGAGGAGTCTTAGGAGAATATATGACAGTGGATCCTTGTTTTCTATCTCCTGGAATTTGATAACTTTGGACAACCCTACTAGTGATAAGAATGTGGTGATCACTATAAGGAGAAAGAGAGTGATTGTGGCAGATTATATTGTGAGCAGGCATTATAGTGATGGTATGTTTGGGAGAGAAGTTGTAGTAAAGGGGCTGTAGGCAGGGAAGGAGATCCCCAATATCCTGTCTGCAAGGGGGTCGCTTTATTGAGCTGGTTCTCTGCTCTTTGATATGGGTAGTCAGGTATAAGAATGTTAAAAAGGTGGCTCGATGGAAAACTTTCAGACTCTCCTCCCTGATCACCATAGGCATCAATTCAGAATCCCACTGTTTCTAAGATCTTTACATAGAAAACCTTACTTAGTCTTTTTAACACACCTATGAATGATGTGTGATTATCATTCCCAAATCCAGATGAGGGTCCTAAAGCAGAGAGGGGTTGAGAACTTGCCCAATGTCATAAAGCCAGTTAATGGTAGAGCTGGGATAAAAACTCAGGCAGACTGGCACAGAGTCCAAGTTCTTAAACATATCCCAAAACTGAGTCAAGAAATGAATAGATTAATGAATATTTGGGAATGATAAAGCATGCATCCATGAGGCCATTAAACTATGTGGATTACATTATTATGAAAGAGATATATGTATAGGCCAATGGTTCTTAACTTTCTCAATCATAATTTTGTCAGTTTTCCCAGGGGATATTTCTCAATGTCTGGATACATCTTTGGCCTTCTCATCTGGGGTCGGGGGCCTGTTACTGGCATAGGGTGGTAGAGGTCGAGGAAGCTGCTAAACATACTAAACATACAGGATAGTACCTCACAACAAATAATTGTCTGACCTAAAATGTCAATAATACTGCTGTTGAGGAATCTTATTCTAGACCTTATATAAATCATCTTAACTTTTCTGAACTGCAGATTTCTCATTTGTTAAGAGGGGAGAGCCATACCTACATAGGAGTCATGACAATCAAAAACCAGATAGATCATGACATCTATAACAATGCCTGGCACATAGTTAAGAGCTTTAACATTTTAGATTTAAGCAGGCAAATTACACGTTTGTTTTGCTTTATCTTAAATACTGTTTTAGAAAGATCATTCTGATAGCAATGATAAGAATGGATGGGTGAAATTTCACAGGTGTAAAGCAATTAGGAAGATGATACAGTAACTAGGCAAGAAATAATGCAGATGTGAACCTGGGTAGGTGCAAGAGGGATCTTCAAACTCAGCTAAGACTACTGACTCATCACATTGATTAAGAATATGAGGGGATTTCTTTTTGTTTGTTTATTTTGTTGTTGTTTTCACTTTTGCCACTTTATTTCTTATTATGAACCCGAGGATCATGTGAATTTAATCTTTCTTTGAAAACAATGATGCTTCATTTCTTATGGCTAAAAACATTTTAATCTATGAAATGAATTATACGTTCACAAATCAGACTGTCATCTTCAGGTGAACTGTGTGTGTATGTACACACACACTCATACGCACAAATCCAATTTGGAGTTGTAAATTATTATTTGAAAGGTGTAGGTTTCACATGAGAAATTTCATCATCTGAAATTGCCTTGTCATTGAGGATAATAAGAATTAAATTCAGCTGCTGAAAGAAGCAAAGACAAATATTGAAAGATGGGGGACTTTTGTAATCCACTGCAGAACTGAGAGTCTTCTGTGAGATTAGACTGAGGCATCATTTGCAGAAATCACTAACTGTTTCAGTTTATTAAAAGATTAAGAGTAAATCTATTTGGTTAATATGTGGTTTGCAAGACAAGAAATTTCTTCAAAAATCAATGCTTTTGCTTTTCCATTTCCTCTCAACTCACCGAGAGGTAATCAACGTGGGAGTAGCTCGGATCACACTAAGGGAACATCTGATCTTCATTAGCGCAGGGTCGATGCAAGAAAATTTATTTCACATCAAAATCTAGAGATGGTTCCCCTAGAATTAAAACCCTTTTCTATTTCAACACATCAAGCCTCAGGGTTTCATAATCCCCACAATTAATACACTACTGTGTACACAACTTTCAAAACAGGGCTCTGGATGTTGCAAATAGAAGCTGCATGTTTGAAAATCGATAAATAGATATTTCCCTTCCTTTTATTTTTCATTTTTTTCCCTCCCTTTTGTGGAATTAAGGAGGGGTGAGATGTGAGATGATGGGAGGAAATGTCAAAAAAAATTACATTTCCTTAGTTTTTAATTTTAATATTATCTTCTTTGTATGTAACATTGTATGAATTCAATGAAATATAGATTGTTTCCCAGTGATTGTATTTATTTGGTTATTAATGCACTGATCAATCCACTCTTTTGTTCTCTCAGTCGGTAAGATGTCTCTTGAGCATATGTGCCATTCATCGTGCTGGACGCAAAATGCTAAACCAACACAGGGTCTGTTCCCTCTAGGAACTCAAAGTCTTGAAGAGAAGCAGGTATAGAAACACAAAAATGCAATAATAACTGCGTGAGAAGTGCCATGATTAAAGTAAATACACAGAACTATGAAAGTAATGTGGAGGGACTCTTAGCCTGTCCTGTGTTAAATGTCTTTGAGAAAGGTTTAGTAAAGCAATGACCTGTTTTGAATTGGTTATGGTCAAAATATAAAGGGGGCAGAGACTTCCCTGGTGGTCCAGTGGTAAAGAATCCGCCTTACAATGCAGGGGATGTGGGTTCCATCCCTAGTCGAGGAACTAAGTTCCCATATGCCACAAGGCAACTAAGCCCATGTGCCACAACTACTGAGCTCTCGAGCGTCAACAAGAGAGCCCGCGTGCCGTGAACTACAGAGCCCATGTGCCCTGGAGCCCGCATGGCACAACTAAACAGAAGCCCGTGTGCCACAACTAGAGAGAAGCCCGCGGGCCAAAACAAAGACTGGACACAGCCAAAAAATACAAAGAAAATAAATAAATATTAAGAAAATATATAAAATAGGAGGTGGGAGAAGTAATGTGGAGTTAGAATTTTCATTATGTTCCTAGAGTTTATAGAATTTTATTTCAAGAAATAGTGCCAGTTAATCAAAAAACAAGGATGCTTAGTTTTTTTTTTGTGGTTGCATGGTATCCTTTATCTGTCTCTTTTCAGTGGTGATTTCAGAGTGACCTTATCTCTCTCTTGTTCCATCATGGTTACATAGTAGCCTGCCTGAGTATTGTTCAAATTCTGTGGAAGTTCTTTATGTTCAGCTGGGAATACTGCTGACTTGTCAACTCCTAGCTGTCAGCAACCAGCTGCCAGCTATCAGGACTATTTTTCAAAATTTATTTTCTCAATACACTACATGTCGTTGAATTATTCCTCTATACAAAGATACTTATATTGTTCTCATTTTTTTTTGTTCTTTATCATATGCAATGCTGCAGTGAATATCCACATATACACTCAAAGATGGAATTTCTCATTAATAGATACATATATATTAGAATTATTAGGTCCTACCTACCAAATTCCTATTCAACATGTCAGAGCCAATATTCAATATTTAAACTCCCTCCAGCAGTGTGAGAAAGTTCACTTCATCTTATACTTGTCTAAACAATCAATATTGATAGTTTTTTTGCTTGCCAATCTAATGGTATATACATACACATATGCAATTATATTTATACGTATACATAAACATATACATATATTTACATGTATATAGATATATATTTATTTGTAACTATATAACATATATATACACTATAATATTTGTGTATATATACATGTATATGTATATGATCATTGCTTTCATTACCATTCTCTTGATTAAGCACTTATTTATATGTTAAATTTCCCAGTGGAATTTTTCTTTTCTGTGAATTACTTATTCCTTTATCTAAATTTCCTCCGATTATATTTCTCCATACTAATTTTAAAATAGTTCTTATATTTTATGGAAGCAAATAAGTTGCTTGTAGCTAATATATCCATTTAGTATATTTCTTTTTAAGCTAATTTATATTATTTTTTCAGACATTATTTGATGAAGGAACTTGGATAAAAAGAAGTTACAAGATCTAGAAAAAAGTGTAAATTTTAAAAAAGAGTGTTAAGGGAATATATGGCATAATTTAGATAGATACATATACCAATAGATATTCTATTGAGTCTTGAGGCGTAATTTAGATTTCTGTTTTGTACTTCTATGAAGCTTACTGGATAAAATTTACTGCGTGATATTATAATGAACTTTGCCCATGACCCTATGCATATTTCTTTCAACATTTCCCACTCATTTATCTACTACACTGGTAATGATCTCTAGCTTTAAAAATAATGTATTCCACATCTTCACAAGATAAAGGAAGATACAGTTGAGTTTTTATTTTTCAGTGTTTTGGATATGGAGTAGATGCTGAAGAAACATTTACATGAAAATTGTTGAAATGTTAATGTCCCTTATTTGCAATTCTTTTGACTACTATTTCTTTTGAAATCATTTCACAGTGGACAGAAAGAATTTTCCTTCACATATCTGCTTCATTTAGAGGCAGCTGACCTTAGACTTCAGAGTCAGACTATTCTGGTCTTAAAACCTAACTCTATCACTCTCAGCTATATAACCTTGAAAAGTAAATAGGCTTTTTAATATTCAATTTCCTCATCTATGAAAATGGGGAGCTGTTATGGTAAACTTTCAGTAAACACTCTTTACATGGCAGTGCAAGGAGGCCTTAAGCAAGTATCTTGTCTTCTTAGGAAACAGGTGAAACTGATATCTGTGACTACTGTGCTTATTAAGCAAGGCTAAACTTGTAAACTTGGTTTAAAAGTATTTTTTCTGGTCCTTACTACAAGGGGTTGTAACATGAAACTGGATGGAGAGAAAAACGTATAACAAACTACCTTTGGAATCTACTGTTTAAATAGCTGAACAAAATAATCTTCTTTTCTCAGAAATTATGTTTTAAGAAATATTAATCCGCTTTCTGATTAATACATTTTTCAGTGTGATTGATGCCCCTTTCCCCTTTATTTCTTATTAACAAAATTCCAGTGTTATTTAGACATCCTGTGCCCTCCTCTTATCCCAGATAAGGTGAACTAACCTCATCTTTAATTCAGAGCTTATCTAATTCTTGTAAACTGATCATGGAAAAGCCCCTTCTCTTTGCTAGTAGAGCTGATTAGATGGCCCAATGTTGACCAATGAGAAATAAGATGAAGCCCAGATGTGGGTTTATGGTAAAGAATTTCATTTCCCTTAAAAATAGACACAAGACAGAGCAGATTACTCTGCTACTTTTGGTCACTGAAATGCTGGATGTGATTTATGAAACCATTGCAACCAAGTGGTTACTATAGAGAGCTAACCAGAGAAGAAAGTCCCAGTATTGAGGACAGAAAATCATGGGTTCTTGAAAACATATGAGGTAACTCACCTTTGAGCTAGGCTCCCATTCTTTAAAGTCATTACTATGTGAGCTAATAACTCTGTATTGTTGCTGTCTATTGCATTGGTGTTTTCTGACACTTGCAATCAAAACCATCTCAACTGCTTATAAAATGGATATTCTATAACAATCAATGCTTTCATTCATTCATCCAATCAATGGATAGTTGCTGAGTGTCAACTATGTCCCAGGAACCATGTTTGGCCTAGGGATTCGAATGAAGATAAGACATACAAGGTCACTGCCCTCATGCATGATGTAGGATTGAGTCTAATGTTTCTAAGAGGTGCTCCTATTAAACCTAAGAAAGGATTAGCTCATGGGCCGATATGATGATGTGTTAGAAGGAGAATGTGTTCTCTTCCATCTGTCACAAGAACATGGTTCTACCAAGAATTGCACTCACAATTTCCTCTGAGAATAGAGCATCACAGCAATTGTGACAGGACAAGACCAGGCCCCAAGTATGACATGGAATTGCAGGCATTACAAAGTGGGCATTCTGCACTCGCTCTACGACTTTTAGGTCTAATTTCTAAAGCCATGTAAATGCATATTGTTGTCATTTCAGAGGAAACTTGCAGTAATTATCTAATTCTATTTATATTTGATATTTATACTTTAGTAACAGTTCTATTTATTAGATCCTATTAAACTTAATAAATTAAATGTCTTTTTTCCTTACATGATACACAGAAATGTTAGTGAGAAGGAATGTGTCTGGAAGGGAGGACATTTGAAAGCACTGGTATAGTATGGAGGGAGGGAAAAGAAATAGTTACTATATTTGAGTGCTTACTGTATGTCAGGCAATTACCTTAGCCTCAAAATAAGTATGCATGTTTATCCCCATTTTGGTTATGAGAAAACTGAGATAAAAGAAAAAGAAATGACAGCCCTTCAGGCTGGGCACTGAAATTCAGATATGCCAAGCTCCATGCCCTCATATCAGGCTGACTCAAAATTCTCTTCATTTGGAGGGTGCAATAATACTATTTCACGGGCTGGATTGGAGCTTTACTTTTCACTAGCTATAGGAGAAAAATAAGAAAAATGATTTCTTACATAAGCGAAATCTCAGTGGGAAGGTTCAGTCCAAAATCACAAACTAAAATGCCTACAAAGGGCAGGAAGGTATGCGAAATGCATATTTGTGAAATACACAAAACAGTGAGGCAGAGACCTAGGCTAACTGGAGAACACATGTGCCAGAGAATTATTGCCGTGGGAAAATGAAAGCTCACTGTTGGCAGATGTCAACTTTTTAAGGGCAAGCCAGAAATATAGGTTTTTATGTGCTATAGTGGACAAGTAATTCATGTTTATAAGACTGTACAGGCCAAAAAAATTTACTGAATTCTGATAGACACATTTAAGAATACACATACACAGGCAATAATTTTTGACAAGTATAATTACTACATGCAAGGAATTCTTAGCAAAGCTGTTTATAAAACACTTAAACAGTATTTCCAAAAACTTCATTGAATGCCATATTGCAGTATGAAAATTATTTTTGACCTAATTACTGTAGCTAATTAAATTGAATATCATGTATCTTGTAAAAGTGAGGCAAGGCTAAAATTTTTTTCAAATTCAGAGTTTTCTATTATCTCCACGCAGAGAAATTTATGAGGTAATACTGAATATTTATTAGAAACATCAAATAAATCCTAGCTCTGCTCACGATTGGTAGAAGTTAATATTGTGTCTTTTGATGAGCATTTCTTAATTTTTTCATTTTATTTGGAAATATTTTAAAATAATTTTATACTTACAGAAATGTTGCAAAAATGATACCAAGAACTTCCGTATACCCTTTCTCCAGTTTCTCTTTCCCTTCCTCCAACCCTGCTCTCTCTTTCTCTCTCCCTCTCACTTCTCCCCTTCCTGAACATTCTCACGCACACGTATTCTTTTCTGAATCGCTTGAAAATACATCACATAAACAATGTCACTTTATCTCTAAGAAATTCAGAGTGCATTTTCTAATAATAAGTACATTATTTTACATAACCACAGGATTATCAAAATCAGGAAATTAATACTGATATAGTATTATCATCCAATCTCCAAGCCTTATTCAAATTTTGCCATTTGTCCTGCTACTACCTTTATAACAAAAGAAAAAGAATCTGGCCTGTTATCAAAGGTCATGAGGTGCATTTGTCGTATCATTTATGTTCTCAACCTGAAACTTTCCTCAGTCTGCCTTTGTTCTTCATTATCTTGATATTTTTTAAAAGTACAAATTTTTATTTGAAAATATCAAAGAAAATCATATTGAGAGATAATTTTAAAATCTCTTAATTTAGTTGAATGCATTAATATTTTACTCTATGATTAAAACTTTTGGGTCCTATTTAAGTACACCTTTCTTACCCCCAAATCATAAAGATATTTTCCTATGTTTTGTTTAAAAGTTTTATTTCTTTATTTATTTGTTTGTTTGTTTTTTAACCTTTTAAATTTAGCTTAACGATTTATCTGGAATTGTGTTTTTGTGTTTGGTATATTGTAAAAGTCATGATTCAATTTTTCTTTTATCTATGTATGTATACGCATATGTCAGTATCTATGTATATAAACATGTTATACAGAAGTGTGTGTACATATTGAGTGTGTATATACATATATATATATACATGAATTGTTAGATAGATGGTAGGTACACATGGAATTGTATATACAGACTTTATCCAACACCATTTATTGAAAATAGTCAAAAACTTAATCAATGACATATCAATTCCATATATGGAGTATGTCCATTTCACCTACATTTTCAAATTTAACAGCCTAAAATTGTTAATGTTATTATGCTATTAAGTATTCATTAACTACATATCTGTAGCAAATGACTTATGTTCATGGTCTTCTTCCATTTTAAAATTCTTGATAAGTTTTATTACAGGTCTGTCAATATTATTAATTTTTCCAAAGCTAATCAACAACTAATTCACTTTGGATCTTATAAATCCTCCATATATTTTGCTTTGTGTTCCATTTAATTTTGCCCTCACCTTTAATATTTTTTTTCTTTATACATAACTTGAAACCATTTTGATAATCTTTCACAAATTTTGTTCTGATGCTTAGTTCATTAGTTTTATTTTTTCTCTCTCTTTTGTAACATAAAGGGAAGGCTTTAAATTGTGCTGCAAGTACTGCTTTCAATGAAACGATTTTTTGATATGTTTTTCTCTTTATAATACAAGTCAACATATAACCTATTTTTATTTATTTGCTGTTTTCACTCATAGATTATTAAGCAATACATTTCTAAATTACTAACACAAAGCAATGTTAGTTTTACTTTTATATTTGAATTTTGACTAAATCTTACTATTGACAAACTGAACTGTTTGGGAATTGTTTTATGACCAAATACATGGTCAAATTTTTGTGAATACTTCAAAAGAATGTTTTATATTATTTATAATATCTTGTCAAGTTTTTCTATTGCTTTTTCAAATGTTCTGTTAAAATATGCCCATTAGAATTCCCTTTTTTTTTGTCATTTATCCATCTTTGTTTATATATTTTGAGGCCATATTACTAAATGGAAAAAAGTAATTAAAATTGTGATTTTTAATTCACAATTTATCATTTTCAAGTAAGGGCTACCTTTATCTCTGTAACAGATTTTGCCTTGACTTCCATTTATCTGTTAATAATATAGATATATGAGCTTTAATTTGGTTAGTTTTGACATATATTTTTTCCCTCTTCTTTTTGGTCGTAAGCCTCCTAATTATTGCCTGCTCGCAATTGCCCAATAACATTAATTTTGGGGTCCTCCTAGAAACTTAGATTGATATGTCTTTCTCTAGAGAGGTTTTGTGTTTGCTTCTGCTGAGTACCTAAAGGCACCTAAGATCCCTTCCACTTGGTACTGCTTTCAACCTTGTTTAAAGATTGAGGGTCCTGGGACCATCAAGGATATGAATTCTCAGGATAGATAAAAGCACTATGCCCAAAGGCTGTGAGGAGTCAGTTATAGATTTGACTTCCTCTCACTCTGAGAACATAGCCTTTAAGACCCCAGATCCATATAGGATGGTTCTCCCGTAAGCCTCTCCCCTGTTCAAGCCCTGAGTCCTAACCTCTGACTCTGGCTCACAGGGGCCACAGAATGAAGAAACACTTGTTTATGATGAATACGTTAGGTTATGTGGAGCTTTGGTGCTCTTATATTCTGTATACCTCTCTGATTATAGGCTTTCTTTCCAGAATTGGACTAGAAATTCTGCTATGTTTTTTCAGATGCTCAGGTTTTTGGGGTTTTTTTTTGGTTTTAACTTAGCATTTGATAGCTGTTGTTTGACTTAACCTAGCCTGACACTCCCACCACCATAAACAGAAGTCCTCTCACATAGATTTTCTACTCCATGTTTTCTTGACTCACTCCTGTGGAAATACATTGTGATTTTATATAATGCTAGCTCATCAACTTCAATATCTTCTTAACATTTACAGCCAAAAACGTTTCCCTAAAGGAGGTGTGAATTACATGAGGACTAGAACTGTTGAATTGCCATAGAAAAAGCCCACAGACAAATTATGACTAAATTAGGGTTATTTCAATTTGGAAAAGGTTGTTTACTTTTTTTTCCTGACATCTACACACATTCTCATTATCACTAGGTTTGTCGATCAAATCCCACTTTATGAGATAAAGGCCAATACTGTGACTTTCCATCCCAAGCCACTAAACCTGTAAAATAACTCCAGCGTACTCACTTTACTTTTTTTTTTGAAGAAATAAATCAATGCATAGCATAATGTCTGGTACATAACAGACTTTTAATATATGTTTGTGGAAGTGAATAAAAATGTTAAATTGTACCTAGCAAGTGTCAGATAAAAATTTAATGGTCAGCTTGTTAACTGTTGTTTGATGTTTATAATTCATTTAAGACAATGGATACCTAATACAATCATAAAAGGAAGATATTAAAATTTTGCACAAACCTATACCTACATTATATCTATATGTATATCTATATATAATGTACATATACGCATAGATGTGTATATATGTGTATATAAATATTCCTTTCTAAATTTTTGGCAATGTTTTGTTTTTACGTGAGTTCTTAAACACATGAATTAACACTGAATGTGATTTCTGTAAAAGTGAAAATTGAATTCTCTCTAGGGGTACGTTTATCCCTCATATCAATCCTCAGCTTTTAAAATGGAAAGTTAACATCATTTTGGGGTGCACCAAGGTGTGGTGTGTGTGTGTGTGTGTGTGTGTGTGTGTGTGTGTGTGTATGTAATACATTTCAAAATGATAGACAAATAGAACAACACATCATTGTTTTCGTCATGGTTTTTAACAAAGAAGTGGTTTCTATGCTGGATATTGCCCACTGCTCTTCCCATGCCTACTCTCCTCCGTCCTTTCTACTACTCACTGTCCTGGGAGGCTTAATAAAATAACTGTATCTGCAGACTCTCTGATATGTTGCTTTGGTTTGTGTCTGGATGAATGGAAGCACTGGTGGGTGTGGAGGGAAAGAAGACGTGAATGTATACATTGTCTAGGCTGTGTCACTCACCCAGAAGTCATTGATCCTCTCCAGGCAACTTTCTCTTCACATCTCTGGTTCTGGGTTCTTGGTACCTATTCCCTCCCCCAATTCTTCAGGCCTCACAGTAATCACATCTCTGTTTTCACTAATCTTGGGTTTTTGCCCTATGTTTTTGTGTTCTCCTGCTCTCCACACATACATACATTTATGAATAGTCCTTTATTAAACTTTCCTCTACTTACATTAATTTGAGTGGTTCATTTGTTTCCTGTGGCCACCCTAAGTGATGCAGGAGAGTAGGTTGTCAGTTACCCAGGACCCATAGTAATTGGCCAAAGTCTTTAGTTGGTCCTTAGTTAGTATGCAAAAAACACTATTTAATTTGCACAAAAAAATTTCATTCTCAGTGCAGATAGCTCTGGGCCCCTGATTCCCCACAATGTTACTCTAACATGACACTGTGAAAGGTTTTCAGCAAACAAAGCTTTGAATATTGGCTCTGCTCACTTGTTAGCTCCTTGGGTAAGTTTCTTAACCCTTCTGAGCCCCAGCGAATCATCCTCAAAGGGGGCATATTAATGCATGTCTTGTAGAATTGATTTAATGTGATAATAAGATAAATTATGATACTTAGCACACGATGCATCCTCATTTGATATCTTAGAAATTCAGACTAATCCATAGTAACAGAAAACAGATAAGTAGTTCCCTGGGGAAGTGGGAAGGGAGGGATTTCCCAGGAGCTTGAAGAAACCCTTGGAGGTGGTAGATATATTCATAATCTTGATTGTGGTGACAGTTTCCTAAGTGGACACACATGCCAAAACTTATCAGACTGTACATTTTAAATATGTGTAATTTATTGTGTGTCAACTACATTTCAATAAAGCTGCAAAAATTGCAATTAAAAAAAAGAAAATAGAGAGGACCCTGTTGATGGAGGAACAAGAACAATGTTCACTCTTCCCTCTTGGGAACATATGTATATGTATAACTGATTCACTTTGTTGTAAAGCAGAAACTAACACACCATTGTAAAGCAATTGTACTCCAATAAAGATGTTAAAAAAAAAAAAAAAGAACAATGTTCAGTAAGCGACAATAGAGACTCTTGTAAGGGCTTTGCTGATAAACAGGAAAACCAACGATCAAGGTTAGGAGAAAAAAAAATATATATATATATATCTCACAGTTCTTTATCCATTCATCTACTGATAGTCATTTAGACTATTTCCATATCTTGGCTATTGAAAATAATGCTGCAATGAACATGGGAGGGGGGTACAAATATCTTTGTGAGTTAGTGTTTTCATTATGTCATTTTAAGAAAGTTTTGGATGGCAAAGGTCTTACAGTGCTCACCTATATAAAGAATCCCTTTCAGTCCAGACAGTGTCCAGGTTTGTTTGTTTTTTAACTATTTCAAAGGCAATTTTGTGAGACAAAATTAATTTTAGAAGACTGTTTCCAAGATCCAGAGACTGGTATAAATTGAGGTTATGTATTAGTCACAAAAACCTAACTCAAATTTACTTATACACTAGAGAGACTTAATGGATTCATATATCCAAAATTTCTAGGAGCTTCAGACAAGGCCAGATCCTGCTCATTCTGTCATTAGGATTTGTCTTGCTCCATCTCTCATCTCTGCTTTTCTCTGCCATTGCTTGACTCACAGGGAAGACTTTCCTACGAAGAAGCAAGAATGTTTCCCATCTCCTAGGTGCAGGCTTTTGTTCCTCCTACCTACAATTACTAAGTAGAAGAAGGCACCCCTTTCTGAAGAGCACAATCGATAGTTCTGATGTAGACTATCTTTGGCCAGACTTAGGTAATATTTCCATCCTTGAGCTACGACAGGATTATCTCTGGGCTTTGATTAGGAAAAAAAAGGAACTCTTACTTTGCCTACATGTAAGAATAATCCCATAACCAAGGAAGTGAAAGAGATGCTGAGCTGGTAATATAAACAACAACAACAATAAACACACAAACAAAAACATGCCCACCACATGGCATTCTTGTTGACAAAATATTTCTATTAAAAATATTTCTATAAAATGTTGGTCTATGAAGTAGTTTAATTCTACTCAATTAATTCCATTTTGAGTAGTTTATTTATCACTATAAAGCCCTGGGGTCAGACTCCTTGTTCATTCTTCTGAGCAAGGTATCAATTAAACTTCTAAATACTGTGTGAAAATGGTTAAGAAATTCCGGAGCCATAAGATACAGCAAACACTATTGATTCCCTTTACTTTCAAATCTAAGTTCTGTTCATGTTCAGTAACCCTGAGGTGGAACAATGATACCATTATTGTAAAAGTCAGCAGTCTTGATACTTCTGGTTTCAGCTCCAACACATGAAGAGCTGGCAGTCATCACTCCTACCTTAAAACAAGAAAAAGCTAAACCAACTGGAAATCAGTGACTTTTTTTAGACTAACCAAAGAAATAAGAATATAGGGCAAACTAATATTCTGAATTCAGGAGAGACAGGTGAATTCATTGGAGTCACAGTAGAGATCAACCTACTTGGAGCAAATACCACTAGAACCATAAACTAATAGGACAACTTAAAAGATGATTTTGACTAATTGTTAGAGGTGGAGAGTGGATGTGGGGGAGAGTAAGAAACTTCTCGGGGAGGCAGTCTTAGGGAATCCCACATTTTTCAGGGATTTACCTCCAGGAACCCTACCTGGTTCTCATAGTGAGGAGTCAAGAAAGATCTCTTGTGATTCTGAGAAGGAGAAAGGAAGAATAAACATTGGGAAATATTCCCTGAGCATTCTCTGTAACAAAGGGATGCTCTCCAGAGAAAAGACTTTATCACAGCCTATCCCAACTGGGAAAAGGGTATTTCTACCATTACAACCTACTGTAGCCTATCTGTCTCAACAACTGTGGACAAATATGAGAACTACTTGTGAAGGTCACAGCCTAGGGACACAAGTCTACTAAAGGCTGATATTTAATCATAAGATTGTTATAAATCTTTATAAAATAATTTTAAAATTCATAAGGAAAGACAAAAGACAGAATAACCTACAAAATACTGAAGAAAAAGAAATGGGAGGAGGAGGAAGAGAAGAAAGTTGGAGGACTCACACTATCCTTTTTCAAGATTTACTACAGACCTATGGTAAACTAGACAACATAGTGTTGGTGAAACAATATCAATGCAACAGAATAGAGACCCTGGAAATAGACCCATACATAAGTAGTCAAAGTGATGTTTGACAGAGCAAAGTCCAATTAATAAAAAAATTACAATCACTTTAACAAATAGTAATGGAACAACTAGATATCCATGTGCAAAAACTGGAACCCAGGCACACACTGTACATCTTTCACAAAAATGAAATAAAAATGGATTATAGATCTAAATGTTAAATAGAAAACTATAAAACATTTAGAATAAAACAAAGAAGAGAGTCTCAAGGACCTTAGGGTTGGTGATGAGTGTTTACATGTAATAGCAAAAGCACAATCTATAAGAACAAAATTTGATAAGATGGGCTTTATTAAAATTTCACAATCTGCTTTGTGAAAGACATTGTTAACAGAATGAAAAGGAGCAACAGACTGGAAACATTATTTGCAAAATCATATCTGATAAAGGACATGTATCCAAAATATAGAAAGAACTCTCAATAATCAACAATTTTAAAAAATGGGCAAAAAGTCTGACCAGACACCTCACCAAAGAAGATATGCAGATGGAAAATAAGCATAATTTTACATTAGGGAACTGCTAGTTCAAATAACAAGAAGACATCACTTGACACCTATTAGAATGACTAAGATCCACACTCCCCCCCGCAAAAAAACCATAAAGCAAAACAAAAAAACCCTGACAATATCTACTGTTGAAGAGAATGAGGAACAATAGTAACTCATATTCTTTGCTGGTGAGACTGCAAAATGGTAAAGCTGCTTTGCAAAATTGTTTGGGAATTTTTATAAAGTAAAATACAGTCTTAACTTATGATTTAGCAGTCATGCTCCTGGGTATCCATCCAACTTATGTGAAAACTTATGTCCACACAAAAACCTGCACAAAAGTGTGAATGAATTCAGTCTAAAAAGACTACATACTTTATGCTCTCAATTGCAAGCCATTCTGAAGAAAAGAAAACTATAAGAATGGTAAAAAAATAATAATCAGTTGTTCCCATGAGTTTGGGAGGAGGGGTTGCTATTGTATAGATGAAGTACAAAGGATTCTTTTAGGTGAAACTTTTCTATATGATACCTTAAGGGTTGATTCATTACACCGTGAATTTGCCAAAATCCATAGAACGTAGGACAAAGAGCGAACCTTAATGTATGCAAATTTTAAAAAAATCATTTAGAATGTCATGGGATCCTTGGATGGAATACAGAATGTGATAAAACAACCTAACTATATTACACATATATGAAGTAACCTCACTACAGGATGTGGGGAGAAAGGATGCTGACGTAAGTAACTCGAAATGAGTGGAGTCTTAAGACTAAAAGCAAAAGAAACTACCTAAGCAGTATACTGAAGCTGATAAAATGGTTTACCATGAGGGTATAGGTTAGCAGTTGTGATACTGTCTTACATGTATAACGGAAATAAACATTTATGTGAATAAATGCCCAATGGTGGGAGCTAGATTCCTCACTGTTGGAGTGGGAGGTTACTAATAAACAAGAGGAGGCTAGAATGATCCATGTGGTAATGCATTTAAATTGAAGGTACCGGTATGAAGCCATGTTTAACTTAATATAGATGTACATGTGTACAAATAGAAATATTTAGAGATATATGTATATATACAGTTTAGTATACACACATATAAGTCCATGTTTTCTCATCTGAGAGGGTCTAGAAGCATCTCTACTAGAGTAGCAATAATCACACATAGCACCCAGAACTTGGTTTCAAATACCATTCTTCAATAAAAGAAACAAAGGCTCCTTGGAGAAGTTGCTGATTATAGCACAGGAAAGGAATTATACAAGGTGAGCTTACAGCACCTTGTAGTAAGAAAATGTAAGATAGTGCTTAAAAAGAAAATCCCTCAATGGTGGTAGCATTTCAAAGGGAAACAGGAGCCAAATGAAGAGTTCCCAATAGCAAAAGCTGGAATAATTCGACAAATAAAGTTGAATTGGATTATAAACCAAAGTATAAAATAAAAAACGAGTCCATACTGATATAAATAAATCATTTAATGAATAAATAAATGGGAGAGAAGAGACGAATATCCCATAGAGAAGAATTTCAAATAATTTATAGATACCCTGCCCTCAGGAGGTGGAACATACCTCCCCACACCTTAAATGTTGGCTGTACACAATGATTTCCTACCAGAGAGAACAGTATGAAAAAGCAGAGGAAAAGAAAAAATACAGTGGAATTGCCTAACATACTACCTTAGCCAGGTGATCAAGGTTAACATCAATGGTAATAAATCATGTTGATATGTGCCCTTGTTATGTGATTAAAACGTCATTTTCCCCTGTGATATTCCTCCTCCAAACTCATAGTCCCAGTCTAATCATGAGGAAAACATCAGACAAATCCTGATTGAAGGACATTCTATAAAATACCTGACCAAAACTTAAGGTCATCAAGAACAAGGAAAGTCTGAGAAACTGAACAAAAGGAGCTTACGGTGCATTACGAGTAAGTACAATGTGATACTCTAGATGAGATCCCAGAGAGTAAAAAAAAGGACACTAAGTAATAACTAAGGTAATATGAATAAAGTATGGACTTTAGTTATATCAATATAGGCTCATTAATTGTGACAAGCTTGCCATAGTAATATAAGATGTTAATAATAAAGGATACTGGGTGCGAAGTTTGCGAGAACTCTTTGGCAAATTTTCAATAAATCTAAAACTTCATAAAATTAAAAGTTTATTTTAAGAGTTTAGTGGATTAATACTAAAATCTTTATGATGCATGGTATGCAGTTAACAATACATACTATAAATTGTGATGATATGAGACAATCCACCTTAACCACTGTTATTTCCTTTAAAAATGAAATCTTCTATAATCTAGAAAATTCAGCCATGAAGTTAGGAGATAATGCTGGGGTTCTGGGATGTTACCCTTTAAAATCGAAACAGGTTTGTTGCATAAATTTAATTTATACCTGCCACCTTCACATTCCTCAGTCAACTAATCTCATATCACAGTAGAATCAGATGTTAAAGAGGACCCACGTATTTTTTTCAATCATATCCTCTCAATTCTCGTGCTCATAAATTTTACACTAAATTTTCTTTATTTTTTGTAGTGTTATTTTTTTTACCATCCCAAATTTGTACATTTTAAGTTGTACTCCAACATGCATTTATTCTATAGCTGTTATTCTTTCTTTCATTATTTACATGTAGATGTTTCCTTACTGTCTCTTACTTTCTTTTAATCTCAGTTTAAATACTAAATTTCTCATAAATTCATTGCTTTGTGATGTTTACATTATTATTTGCATGCAGGAGAGTCTGGAACTTACATTGTCTAGTCTTGGCCAGTTTTTAAAAGCCCAGATTTGATTTCAAACTGTCTTTCAGCCATCTTCACCTGGGTTTCCAATAAGTACTTCACATACGACACTCATTGAGACAGCATCCTGTCCATTATCAATGGCATTTAACATGTGTATCCAGAATACACTCGTTGTCATGGATATGTCTTTCTGAACTCCTTGATTCTTTCCATCTTTCTCCTTATGTCTTTCTTCCTTATGTTTCTATTTCACTTCCTGGACATAATCCTCAAGGCTCATTCTATTGCTTTGTTTTCATTACATTGACTCCATTCACAGTTTTAGCTTTCCTAAAAATTCTCTTTCTAGCTTTGTTTTTCTACTTCAGAAATAAATGTAGCGATTGCCTTTGAAATGCTATCCCATGCTGTTGATTTTTGTGATATGTATCTCGCTTAAAAAATGTCTCAGAGGATACAGTCACAAAGATTTAGAGATGAGAGGAATAAATGGTAAACTCCCTGCTTCATCCCTCATTCCAGAGAGTACGTAGGTGATGAAAGAAAAGAAGTTAAATATGATCTTTTACATAATTAGGTGGATGGTACATATTAAAAGAAATACAGACGGTGAAAAAACAGTTTTGGAGCAGGGAAAAATAATATATAATTTTGCACATCTCCCTCCCATGTGGCTAAATAGAGTCCAACACACAATGATATCTGCAAAGATACTGCAGATGTACAGGTTCTTATTTGGCGGTGTTTTCATTTTATTACTATGCTTATATAAATACATTACTAATATTATTTTATATAAAATATTATATAATGAATAAATACATGACTAAGTGATCTCCAAAATGAAGCCATTTGTGTACAATTTCCACAAAAATAAATTTTCATTAGAAGCCTTCTTACTATGTGCATATATGACAATTGTGTTCAAAGCTTCCTAGATCCACAGCTACAAAAAATTTTCTTTAGTTAACCTAACAGGCAATTGCCCACTTAATTTTCTTAATTTTCATTTGCTTTCTCCCCAGTCACTCTTATAGATCTCCATCTGTCATTTAGGCTCAGTGAGAGGGAGTAACAAAAAATTGCTGTTAAATAACCAGCTCTAGATCCCTATTTTTATTTTGGTTTCAATTCTCAGTAATCGTAAGAGTAAAACAATTGCTCTATAAGTAAAAAGAACTTTATATTTTATTGGTTCTACTTAAAAATCCAAATTCAATCTCTAACAAAAAAAGGTTCACTATATTTACTACAGAAATGACATACTAATCTAATCCATTTCCTCTACAAGTTGTCTTTGCCCAAGTTCAGGTCTTCTTCCTTTCACACTTGGGCAGTTGGCCATGAGAAAGTATCTACCATGGTTCACTCACTTATTTTTCATTGCCAGAGTCATGAAAGGGGGCTCAAATCAATGGACAGAAAGGCACCTTATTACAAAGATATAAGGCATTTTCAGTTTAACACATGAATTCAAAGAAATCCTAATAAAAATACCATAAAGATATTTCTCTAACAAATTTTAAAAGTCCATTTGGTAAAAACAAAATAGACAAATAGGCTATTGGGAGGCAGGACAAAAAGAAGGATAATGTAGAAGGAAGAGCTTCACCATATATACGTAATAAAACTATAAAACATACACTTGAGAACACACATATTTACACACATATATAATTTGGTCTTTGTACAGAAACAGAATTAGCTGTTAATGTGACATACTGAATTCAGAATATGATAATGCCAACATTTTTAAGTCAGCAAGAGAGGGTGTGTTTTTTAATAAGTGCAACTGGAATAACTGGTTAGGATTTTAGGGAAAAGGCGGCAGTAGAATACATTTCAGTAAACATAAGATTGAAGGAAAATATTAAACCTTAAATGACTAAGAAAATGTGATATATTTATATCAAAGTCTTACTTTGACGAAAGACTTTTAAATAATGACAGAAAACAACAATGGTATATAATTTGATTTCATCAATATGTAACACTTTCATTTGTCATAAACACTATGTATCAAGGTAAAAAAATGAAAAAAAGCTGAGTTTTAAAAAAATAGGTAATGAGTTAATATCTATGCACCTCCACACGCACATATACACACAACAATAAATTTTAAGTCAATGAAAGGTGTGTGTGTGTGTGTGTGTGTGTGATATTCTCATTTGGATATTTAGTTTAGCACTCACTACTCTATCCAACTGATATTTCTTCCTCAAAACTGTACCACTAATCTTGAGAATATCCCTATCAATTAATGGGAAGGAGAAGATACATTTTACATCTGTTGAGCCGACTTAAAAATGTCATAGAGAAAGCCTCAGTAAATTTTTAAATTTAAAAACAAACCAGAAACTAGATTTAGGAAGCTTCTCTTGGAAAAATCTCTGACCTAATGTCTTAGTGTACTGATAATTCTAGAGTGAAGGACAATGAGGATGCATGAGAAAAATAGTAGCACCACACCTTAGACACAAACAAGAAAAATGTTAAAATGGCCCTCAGGGCTATTCAAAGAAGAATAAGAAGTCAAAATTTTAAGATACGATGTATGCAAAAATACTAAAAAAACAAGAAGTTGGGGGATAGGAAAAGGAGAGAAAAACCAATGAGAGGCAGAGGAAAATGATGAACACATTTTTAATGTTAAAGATTTTTAAATGACCGATGAAATTTTAATTTCAAAAATTAACCTGGACAGAAATTAAAATTTCAGATACTTTTTGACACTTTTGAAAACTGTTGAGAATATGAAGTTTTTTATAATAGAACATAAAATGAGATGCAAAAATATGCAACCATATAGCAACAGAATAGTAAGGTAACAGAACTAGAATAGAGAAGAGAAAAATTCAAAAAAGTAGACATTAAAATGACATTAGAAACTGCTAAAAACAGTGTAAATAGAGCTCAAAATGGAGAAAATACACAGAAAAAAGACTAAGAACAAGAAGTATTAAGCCCTCCTGCTATTTCCAAATTCAAATACACCAGCTCCCTCTTTCTTCTTTTCCATTCAAGAAACACTGTATCTAATAAATTCCACACAACTACTGAACAATGGTATTTCCAAATGCATTTTCTTTTCATAGGTCTTGCTTACCTCTCTTCAATGAGCTAGCTTCTGTTTACCTCAGATCTCAGAGTGAATATCAGATCATCAGAGGAGTATTCCCTTACTGCCCTGTCTAGGTTGCATTCACCTATTTTGTACCTCACACTCTTTTAATACCATGCACTTACCAGTTAAAAAAAAAAAAAAAAAAAAATATATATATATATGTATACACACACACACACACGCGTGTGTGTGTGTGGTGCTTGCTGTCATTGAGATTTTACATGCATTTGTTTTATTATTTGATTAATATCTGCTCCTCTCTACTACACATGTGTTGCTTGCCATATATCTGCAATGTGCCAGGACAAAAGTAGGAGCTCTTTAAATTCTATTAAAAACTTTCACCTGGTAATATATATATATATATATATATATATAGTACAGATCTCCTAGAAGGGCCTAATGTATGTATTTTCTGAATCTATTTGATTCAGGAAATCTATTCTGTGTTCTTCTTCTGGTTACTTAGCCAAGTTCAGATATTTTCTATTATCCCTGATGCACACACGTGTGGGTTTGTGTTGTTTGTGAGTGCATCATTGTATGTGTTTTTCAGTAATCTCACAAACAAAGGATGATTTAAAGTAAAAATATCACTGGCCTTGGAGTCCAACAGTAAGAGTAAGGGCCATTATTTTAATTCACATCTCACATCATGTGCTTGGGCAGCAAACTCATCATCCATCATTATGATTAACACCTTTATTATTACTACAAGAAAACAACAGTAATATAAAAATCCTCCACTTATTGAATGCCTGGCATGAGTTGAGCTCTGTACTGAGCACTATGAATACAGGATTTATAAGCCCAATAGCAGCCTCCTTATTGCCTCCATATTACAATTGGTTAAAACCCACCATCATAGATGTAAATAACAGCCTGGTCCACACATGAGTCAGGATTTGAACCAGGTTGGACAGAGTCAAAAGCCCTCTGCTTTTCACTGATCACTGCTGCCTCTCTGAACCTCTTTTCCCAGTGTAAAAAAGAGGTGAGAAAGCCTGCCAACAAGGTGTTTCTAAGGATTACATGCGATGCAAGAATGTAGCTATTCCAGGGTCTGGAACATAGCAGGGATTCAATAAACATCTTTTGAGGAACAAATTCTCAACTGAGGGACATATCATTGAAGTGTTAACTATATGTATTGTTTGACCTTACCAGGTTGAAAACCCCTTAATGACAAGAATACTTAGAATTTCCAACAACATTCCAAATGGAATGGCAGAGAAGTCAATTCTTGAAATCTAACTGAGGCCGCAGTTACACAAGTCCAGTTGTTCAACAAATATTCACCAAGCACTATGTGCAAGGCAATCTTTTAGACCCTGGAGAAATCAAAAGTTATCTACAACTCATGAAGAGAAGACTATTTCAAGGTTCAAAAACAATGTCATAAGCACTAAAAAGGTGGGAGATAAATGACATATTGGCTACATCAACTTAGTTTTTTTTAATAATAAAACTGCCAAGCTATAATTTAAAACATTATTTAAAAAGTCTCTTATCGCATAATTGTTTTCCAAGAGAACAGTTATGTAAATAATATTTTTCAAATGGACTTCCACCTATTGTGTAGATAGTCTGACTATTATACTTAGCTATGTCAGGTAAACAGATGGTATTTGTTCTTGCCTCATTTGCTTTCCTCAATAGTTATTCAATGAAAATAAATAATTCACCTAAACTGTCACAGACTGAAATTCAGGATCTTTGCTCACTCCAGCCATGAGTTTAAGTAGTAACAGTATAATTACTTGCTAATTGTTCTGTGGTTACATTTACCTTTAGCTGTCACAACTTTAAAAGGTACCCTAATTGTAACTCAAATAATAGGTTCCTCCATCATGCTATATTCAGCTTAACTGCAATGGAGAATAGAGGTATTTAATTGCTTTGAAACATGATCATCTCATTCTGGACATTAAAGAATTTTAAAGAGAATCAGTTATTAATGAGGAAAGCTCATGCTATTTGCTCTTGTCCAAAAGGGTTTTATCAGAAGACTCAAGTAATGTGTTAATGTAAAATGATGCTCTAAAATTACACATCTAATTGCAAGCTTGTTTTGATCTTTTCTTTGTATAAAGCCTGACTGGTGACTGAAATCTTTTTAGAGTAATGGTAATTGGGACAACATGGATCACTGACAAGCACAACTAATATTGTTTATAACTGTCAATATACCAATGGCTTCTTAATGAGACAATTTTTAGCCGGAGGGAAAAGGATTTAGTTAACCAAATGGAGGAACATAAACTGCCAAGTATCTTCTTAGCCTAGTTTATCTGACTCTTTTATCTCTCTTTCTTTTAATTTTAAGAAAAAGAGTCAGTAGATGGTTTATTCTGGTGGTTAGGCTGTTTATAAGCTATGTATATGCTTTAGTCCCATGCCCTGCTTAGCTGAGGTCATAGGTCCTGCTTGTCCCAGTCACAGAGATAACCCTGAACAGGAAAAAGGATACATTTGAAGTTATCCTCGTCCCCCTGGTGGATATGAGACAACTTTGGGGCCTGAAATGAAATTTTACTTCTCACAAATCACCATGTCTCACTCCTCCCCTTAGCTCTAGTTTCTTGTAGGGAAACCTGAGTTAGCTAGTCTTTTTGAAAGATCTCAGCTTTTTTAAACAGAAGGTGGGTGGGAGATTGGTCTATTTTGACACTAGTGTGGTTAAAGAAGTAATGGTAACACCTCAGGCAAAGTTTCCGTGGTGGTAGCTGATATTAGCAATGAATGCTTGAGAAATGTGAATACAGGACTAAAATTTGAGACTGTATGACTATTTTGTCGCCCCTCTTTTCCAGGAGGTCCAACTTCCTCTGATACCACCTAGTGGTGTGTGTGTGTGTATGCCATATTTAGTGATGTATATTATATATGCTATGACTTATTACAGAAGGTGATAAGGCAATGAGTTGCACTGAGGTTATATACAGGGACTTTGCAGTCAAACAGCTGTAGGTTCATATAATCGTAGACAATTACTTTTACCCTTTTGAAACTCAATTTCTGAAAATGTAACATTCAGAGAATAGAAGCAGTAATGCATAGTGTTATTGTAAAGACTGATTGGGATAACGTACGTAAAGTACTTAAAATAGTGCTTGCCACATAGAATGCACATTATTATAATATTATAATTAAACTTGTGCCATGCTCTGAATGCCTAGTGTCAAGACTATTATTCTCTAAGTTCTGAATCCTATTTTTGGTACATCTGAATCTTTTGTTAAAATGTGAATAGATTTTACTACACTGTATACAATGTGTGTGTGTGTGTGTGTGTGTGTGTGTGTGATTTATTTAAAATGGTAAACTGCTGTGACTCCAGGTATTTCCATTTTCCACAAGTATTCACAGAGCCTGTAGTCTTTAAATGATGATTTTTGTTTCTCAATCTTCTTCACAGATGGACAATTTCTAAACTTTATTTGCCAAAAAATGTTAATACTGGTGAACCTGAAGTTTTGTAATCTGATTATTATATATAAGTGAGGCAATATATTCTAAAATTCTAGTTCTTATCTACCTTTTAAAATTAACTGCTTGATTAAGATAAAATTTATATACCTAAAGGTCACCCATTGTATGTGTACATATACATCGTAAATTCATATTCAATAAATTTATACATAGCCAATATCCAGTTTTATAATAGTTCCATCACTCCAAAAAAGTTACTTCACGTCTATTTGAAGGTCAGTCCCCACTCTCACCCCAACCTCAAGCAACTGATATGCTTTCTATCTCTATAGTTTTGCCTCTTCTGAAATTGCATATAAGTAGAACCATATAGTAAGTAGTTTTTGTACCTTGATTTCTTTCATTTATCATGCTTTTGAAGTTTGTCTATGTTGTTGTGTATATCTAAAGTTTTTCTTCCCTTTGAATTCCCAAGTATATTACCTTGATGGATATACCTCATTTTGTTTATCCATTTAAGTATTGATGGATATTTGGATTATTTCCAATTTGAAGTTATATAAATAATGTTGCTACAAATGTTTTTTCCTCTACCTTTTTTCTGTGAATAAATCTTTTGAAATCTAACAAATTTAGCTCCTGTTTTCAGAGAAACATAAATGCGTACCTTGCCAGAAATACATGGATTCAGTGTCAAGTTTCACAGGCTTCTAGAATCCCAGAAGTCATCTATGGTTCCCTGGATCCCAGACTAAAAGCTCATTCCTAAGAACATGCAGATCATCACTTTAAGATACAGAGAAAGTTTCTTGTTTCCTTGTATAAAATTATAATTATACTGTGTTTTAGAGAAAAAGGAACAATTGGTTTCCAAAGAACTAAAGCCATTTATCAAGCTAATCATGATAAAACACACATAAGCAGAGTGGCCGGGGGATAAGAAAGAGCTGTAAGCTGCTGTGACATCTGCTATGTTGGCAATGTACAAACAGACAAGGCACTAGAAATCTATACCTTAGAAAGCACATAATGTGGTAAAACAGCAAGACGTGTCAGCATAATGACTTGGCCTCAAGTCCTGAATCCTAAAAGAAGAGGAAGAAGTGACACACATCATCAACAATCAATGATCACTGTTTGAGTGCATGTCCATGATGTATGTGAACAGCTGTGAAGGAGACAAAGAAGTGTCAAGTACGGTGCCTGCCCACAAGGAACTTGGAGTTCACTGTTGCTCAAAAAGTACACAGGAAAACTCTTCTTACTGAGTTTTCAAGAAATAGCATCTAAGTGCCAATTTCAACATCACTGGAGTCATTTTAAATTTACTTCCTGTAAGATTTATGGAGCTGAGTTGCTTCTAAACATATGACATAATTATGTGGATATGGTGCCTAACACAGATTAGGCATTTAATTCATTATGGCTGTTAGAACTTGTCCCATTCCATTATAATCCTGATGTAATAGCTGGGGAATCTAATGTATAAATAAATAACAGCAAATAATTGATTAATGTTATAGTGAAGGCATAAACAACGCGCTTTCCAAGCAGAAAGGTGAAGCAGTTGTAATTCTGGCTGGGTAGGGTGGGATCAGACGAAGTACTGAAAGAGCAGCAAAGATGGACTGGGATTTGGAAGATAAGATGAAGTTGACAGAGTGGATCAGCAGTAAAGATTAAACAAAGAATATGTAGGCAGAAGAAAAGCAAGTAAAAAGACATGGGCACACGGAAGTGTGTAAAATATTCAAGGAGCAGAGAGTTTTCAAATGTGGCTAGAACAGATGCAGAAAAACAAATAGGGTGGAGTTTAGGTCTGCCTGAAAAAGCAGGCAGAGGGGACAGTCCAGTGAGGCTGATCCCTGGTCATGCCCTAGATTATTGTTTTTTAAGGAGATGTTATGGTAGCCTATATTTGCATGATATTTCATGCTGCAGAAAACTTCTCATTTAAAATTATCTCATTTGCTTCTCAACACTACCTGGAGATACAGGTGACAGAGGAATCTTTGGCCTCATTTTTAATAAGCAAACCTTTCCGGAGAGGTTAATTGATTTTCCTAACTCATACGGGCAGGTAGTTGTCGGATTTAAAGTTAGTACTACTAACTGTAAATGTAATGGTGCTTTTCAATTGCCCTTGGTTTTTGAAGTCAGCCTGAGTATTACTATGGAAAAAAGGAAGATTTCAAACAATAGTGGTGATGATAACTATATTAATTCCCAAGATTATTGGTGTGTTTATTCTCTGGGTTATTTATTCTCAAATATATTAGACTTTATACTGTATTAATCTCTATTCCAGGTTGAATAAATTACTTTTTGGTCTGAAATCAGAGTGGACCTCATGCCAGACACTTTACTAAACAATGAGAAAAAGAAGATGAGGCATCTTGAGCCTTTTTTC
The DNA here is from genome assembly GCF_002837175.3 of Physeter macrocephalus. Taxonomy (NCBI): domain Eukaryota; kingdom Metazoa; phylum Chordata; class Mammalia; order Artiodactyla; family Physeteridae; genus Physeter; species Physeter macrocephalus. Next base: position 34,442,186 of record NC_041230.1, read on the forward strand.
AGAAGCTTGCTGCCGGTTAGATGGTTCAGAATGATCATATTATTAAATAGCATTATTACGCAAATTGAATATACTTATTATACAACATTTCCCCAAACTTGAATTTGAATTGTTTCTCAACAATCAAGGGGTCATAGACAATCAAAACTACCAGTTAAAATCTCTCTCTCTCTCTCTCTCTCCCTCTCTCTCTCTCTCTCTCTCTCTCACACACACACACACACACACACACACACACACACACACACACACACACTCTTCTAAAAATCACTAAAACATAAATACATCATTTTTGCTACAAACTTGCTCTGTAGCATCTCGAGGTATGTATCACATTGTAGTTGAGTAGCAATTACTATGGAAATGTTCAGTTCTAGTCTTCATACAGACATCTTTTCACCAGAAATGGCTAATGCTGCCTGATGGGCTGCTTCCTGTGAAAGCTGCCCCTGCCTCCCTTCAATCTTTCCATACAGCTACACATGTTCTGGTGCATTTGTCAAACTGAAAGAAGACGGGGCACATCGACAAAGAGAACTTATGTTGCTTTTTTTTTGTCTTCCAAAGGATAGAAGTCATTGAAACATTTATGAGGAAATAAGAAAATCAAATTATTTATAAACTAAAAAGTTTTTGCAAATTTAAGCAGCCACTTTTATTACTACTCTCAGTAATATTAGAACTCAGAGAAGGAAGAATTCCAAATTTCTTGAGTGCTCTTACAGTAGTTTATGTCATTGTTTCATCCAATCATCATCTGAAGACAGGTTATATGAAAGGATGAAAGTAACTTTTAAGGCATTTGACAACAGTTTCATCTTCTAACATTCATGTAACTCTTCTTTTGGAACCAGGATAGTGTTAAGTGTTTAGAATATTGAATAATACAGGGCTCCCTATTCTCAAGGTTTTCATGATGGAGGACAGTGTGGGGAGAGAAACAAATAAATGGGCAATTGCCTTAAAGTGTGTCAGATTATGGTAGAGTTATCGTTGGTTACTAAGACTACAGCCCTGCCGGATATTTAGGACAAATTCATGTAAATGGAGAAAGTCTGAACCTTCAAGAATCAGTTGGAATTAGAGACCTAGAAATTTTGAGCTGAAAAAAGAAATTTCCAGAGAGTGAATCAACTAGCAAAGAAATTGTTTTTTCCCCGGTTAAGTTAAATGGCTGAGCAAAAGGTCCTCATAGATGGGACATAAGGAGTACTAAAGAGGAGGCAGCAAGAGGAGATTTTTTACAAGCTTATGCATTAGGAATTGTAATTCACCCAGTCATTCGATGCATTTTTCTTAAACTCCTTCTCCCCTGGTGGCTGGAAGCAGAGTGAGATTAAAATAGAAATGGCCCACGCCTCCTCAGAGGAGGTGGAACTGTCTAGTGGAGGAGGCACACAATTCAAATAATCACACTAATAAATATGTAATTAATGCCATTTTATAAGGTGCGTGAAGACAATTTTAGAGAGACATGTAAGACTTTTAGTCTTCAGGTCTTATGGAGTCATCAAAGCATGGGAGAATAATGGTCAAATGTTCTTCCAGTCTATGTTTTTTAACACCACAGATGATAAAGTGGAGTCAACAGAATTGGACTTGGTTCAAGCCCCCTTCACCTTAGCTGATCTTCAAAATCAAAGGGATGAAGAGACCCAAACAATTTTAGTAGAAATCTCAGAAGGAAATGCAGTTGATGGAACACAGGGGACAAGTGAGAAGAAGGGATTTACTGAGCTTATACCAACACTGACAGAAGCAAAATGCATCCATGCCTTGATTGCAAAAAGACCAAGAGAGGACAGTGGAATGTTGAAAGTAGAATTCAACTCAGCTTTCTCCCTCAGAGTGGAGAAATACAAAAGTACACCCTTGAATAACTAATATATTTTACAAGATTTAGTTCAGTTTTTTTTTTTTTTTTTTTAACATCTTTATTGGAGTATAACTGTTTTACCATAGTGTGTTAGTTTCTCCTTTACAACAAAGTGAATCAGTTATACATATACATATGTTCCCATATCTCTTCCCTCTTGCGTCTCCCTCCCTCCCACCCTTCCTATCCCACCCCTCTCGTGGTCACAAAGCACAGAGGTGATCTCCCTGTGCTATGCGGCAGCTTCCCACTAGCTATCTAATTTACATTTGGTAGTGCATATATGTCCCTGCCACTCTCTCACTTCGTCACAGCTTACCCTTCCCCCTCCCCATGTCCTCAAGTCCATGCTCTAGTAGGTCTGTGTTTTATTCCCGTCCTACCACTAATCTCTTCATGACATTTTTTTTTTCTTAGATTCCATATATATGTGTTAGCATA
>NC_041230.1:34444742-34458977 GCF_002837175.3 Physeter macrocephalus
CTCCATACTGTTCTCCATAGTGGCTGTATCAATTTACATTATTCCCACCAGCAGTGCAAGAGGGTTCCCTTTTCTCCACACCCTCTCCAGCATTTATTGTTTCTAGAGTTTTTGATGATGGCCAATCTGACCGGTGTGAGATGATATCTCATTGTCGTTTTGATTTGCATTTCTCTAATGATTAATGATGTTGAGCATTCTTTCATGTGTTTGTTGGCGATCTGTATATCTTCTTTGGAGAAATGTCTATTTAGTTCTTCTGCCCATTTTTGGATTGGGTTGTTTGTTTTTTTGTTATTGTGCTGCAAGAGTTGCTTATAAATTTTGGATATTAGTCCTTTGTCAGTTGCTTCGTTTGCAAATATTTTCTCCCATTCTGAGGGTTGTCTTTTGGTCTTGTTTATGGTATCCTTTGCTGTGCAAAAGCTTTTAAGTTTCATTAGGTCCCTAGTTCAGTTTTAAACATAGACTAGAAAGCTCTCAACAAAGTTAGCATTTTTCCAATTTAATATTTAATTTAATATTTTCTCACTTGGGTGATAAGTGAGTTGTTTACAATACTTCTGAAGACCTACTCTTCATTTACTTATCAAAACATTCAATGAACAACTCCAATATATCAGGCACTGCAATAGGCATTTAGTAACAGTAGATGAAAAGGAGAGGAGTCCCTGTCCTTACCTGGTGGATACTGTCTAGTACAGAAGCCAGATATTGACTACATTGAGACAATGGTGAGATAGGATTTCAGGTACTAAAGGATAAGGTAAGATAGAGGGAAAACACATATTCAATGAAAGTTTTTATCAGGAAAAAAAGCAAAGCTTGAAGCATCTGCAAAATTAAGCATAGGGTAGATATGCTGTCATGCAGAAGGGCAGGAATAGATTCAAACATTCTAATGTCTTCCATATCCAGGAGAAAAAGATCTTTCCCGATGGCCACAGAAAGAACAATGATCATCATTAGAAAGTTATTATTAGATCATTAGGTTATCTAAAGATCATTATTAGAAAGGTGGAAGATCCACATCAATATAAGGAATAATCTTCTAATAATTAAAACCACCTGATAATGAAGAAGTCTGAGTCTGGATGTAGAGAACTTGTTACTGGAAGCATTCACACTCAAGCTGGAAGAAGAAGTCTTCAAAATGGGTTCTGAGTGTATAGATTCAAACAGACAGGGGCCACACAGTGCACATATATGAACTCAGGTGAAAAAAATTAAGAAAGATGAACCAATTGGGGAAAACACACATTATATAAAGCATTCATTTTTATACTGTATTCATTCTACATTTATAAAGTGTTTATGCAGAAAGAAGAACAACTTTAAGGTGTTAGAAGACTTTAGTCTGGGGTACTGTCCCACCAGCAGGAGGTTAGTGACCCTTATTAGGTTATATGAAATGTGAAAAGGCAGCTAAAATAAATAGAGAATCAAAAGTCATATTTCCTTCACACCCTGATATCAAACAGTTTTATAATTCTCTGATAAAATTCCAGGATTCTGAGAAGTACATTGCTAAGCACAAACAATTTCCTGAAGTCCTTCAAATTATACCTTGTGTGTAACCACTGATGTGGATAAAAGGTCCCAGAATACTCACTAGTTGTGATGTCCCAAGTGTCCGAGCTCATTACTGAATCTTAGTTTCCCCATCTGCAATTCGGGAAACCGCTTTTTAGCAGAGAGAAATGGCCAAAGTCCTGAAAGTTAGCAGTCTTGCTGAATGAGCCAGAGCTCTGTCTGGGCACAGAGCAGGTGTGGTGAAGATAAGACATTTTGTGTTTTTACCCCAGTGATCCATGCACTGTCATTGCCATCGTGCTCCTACTGTCAGATACCACTCTTGTGACTTCTCACCACCTTGCACATATAATTTTCAGATAGGACTAGATAAGAACTTGCATGACCCCATCCCCTACTTGTTTAGATCATAAATGATCACCTGATACAAATTAGGTCAGTCATAATATCCAGACTACCACTGACCACTTTGCTCTAGAACTGGACATGGGCTGGGTGGATATCTCCCTTCCTTGGCCTGACTGGACACAGGAAAAAGAGACTAAAGTTATACTAATAAAGAATTGTCAGGGGCTGTTCTTTCCATCATATTAAAAAAGAAAAAAACAAACAAACCTGCCATGTACAGAAAGATGCATAAAACTGCCCTGCAGACAGAAGCCAAGGCATAAAACTGAGAGCTCCCAAAATGCCAAGATCTCCAGAACAGTTGCCCCAGTGGCCGAGCCCACCCCCCCCCGATATGGGTTGATGGTTTTATGAGATTATTCAGTATCCTCTCCATGAAACTCCCTTTTTCATGTAAAGTCCCTAATTTTATTATCTATTTTACAAAGTCCTAATAAGCACATCGGTATTATCTTCCTCAGAATGTGCTTTTTGGTGAATAAAACAAAAAATGACATGGTTTTCTTTTTTCTTCTTCCTTTTTTTAATGGAGAACTAAACCAAAAAGAAAAATAGAATGTCCCCAATAACTACATGACATGCTGCAATTAGCTCATTTTATTAGAAGCATTCTATTAACTGATACGTTTTGCCCATTCTCATTCCAGTCCCTGTGAAGACACTGGCTGCACGTGAGTCATCCACTCGGATGGCTCCTTAGGAGCTGAAGGACTAAAGTCTGTGTTTCTCTAAAGGTCACCACCTGGATGAGTCAGAGCCTTGGCAGGATACCTAAGAGATATGGAAAATATAATTAACAAAGAAATCCAGGACCTCTTGCCCTTATATTCCTTGTACCATGTGGACAATTGACACTTAGTAATACCTGGGCAGATGTTATGGGAACAGATGGCAAACTCAGGGGAAGTGTGGCATACTGGAGAGTGCAAGCACTTCAAAGAAAGAGACCAAGGTTCAAATCTTGACTTGGCCATTCTCATTTGAGCCAACGATTTAGTTTCTTTGAACCTAAACTACTAACTATTAAGTATAGTCATCAATTGAATAATACATAAAGCATCTTGACATTTAAGTGAGATTATGTATGGGAAGTGCCTTGCACACATAAAGATGTGATTAAAATGTTACTTACTTCCCCACTGGATCCCTCTAAGACCTCCTCTGGGACAGGCTAACCAGAAGATTAGACGAGATGGAAAGGAGGAAAGATATGAAGGAAAGGGATATATAAACTCATTTTATCATTAGTCCCAAGTTATCTGGCTAAAAGCCTAGGCAAGGATAATTGCATTTCAAATGCATACATGTTCTCAGGTGTAGCTATTACCTTTTATCTTTCTGTTTGCAAGATGACTTTCCACAGGGTGTTTTAAGAATATATGACAGCTTTCTTGCAATACTTTCCTCACTCAAACTAGAGACTTATCCTCAAGCCACTTTAGGGCTGAAGAATGGACAATCAAATAAGTACCTGGTACCAATTATCCATTTTAATAACATAAGAAAATGGTACACTAGAGGGAAAGGATTAAGGATAATACTTACAAATCGTATTTATTGAGCACTTACCATATGCCCATCACTTTCCAAGCCATTTCTATCAATATTACACATTTTTAAAAGCTTTCTAAGAAAAATACCTGGGTATTTCATCTTACATTTGTTATTAATGGCACATATGAGACATAGAAAGATTTTTAAAGGTCATCAGGAATTGTGATAGGCATAGGAAATAGAGACTTGAATAAAGCAGTGTTCTTGATGTCAAGAGGCCCAAAATAAAGAGTAAAAACATAATCATAAAATAATAATAGTAGCTGCTGCTTATTATACAAATGCATGTCATAACCTATTTGGAATGTTTTTCATATTTCCCTGATTTACTGAAGAATAAACAGAGAAGTAGAGAGTAGATTATATGGACCAACTCACTGTTTTAGAATCCTGTATGCATAAGTAATACCACTAGATATAAATACCATTTAGATATAAATATAGACATGTGGCTACAATGCTAGGCATAGGTATACAATTAAGGATTTAAATATCCTATTCTATGTTATCCCTGTCTACTGGGCAGTTAGTTCTTCAAGCCCTGATAAGTCTTTGTTAGTTTCTTAATAAATATTTGCTGAATTCCCAATAGAATCTGAGAAAACTAAGACAAATAAAATCTTGACAAAGTTTCTGAAGAATTTACCCAAGAATGCTCATGGAGCAATCAAACTATTGGAATGAGGATACCTGGAAAAGTGCAGAGAATTACACTAAAGTCATAAAAAATGGCACAGGTCCATACTAATATCCTAAATTATACTAGGGCCTATATCTCTCAGAAATTTTACTTCTATCTTGTAGGTGAACTGTCCTTCTGGATTTGGTTTCTTTATGGGTTAAGCTAGATGATAGAGTTCTGTATTTGTTTCATATGTTGAAAAAATATTTTACAATGCATTATTTTATTTTGTGTTATTCCTCTATGATTGTTCTGTTAGCCAGTAATCTTGGGGTTTGCTGGCATTGTTGGAACTGTGGGGAATGGGATACACTCTCATTTAGTTTGGAGCAGCAGCTCCACAGAGCCTGCAGAGCCCTGATCCAAGTGAGGTTTTGCTGGACACATTTGGAGTGGTGATGGTGGAAGATGACAAGGGACAAGATTTTAAAGCAATCACCAAATATAGGTCGAATAAGAATAGTTAAAACAAAAAAATAATAGTGCCGAGATAGCTCATTTACCAGTGTGAGGCAACTTGAGAATTAGCTATACTGCCTATGAAATGGACATTTTTTTTCTTCTCTCAAAGAGGGACTTGCTTATTGTCAATGTAAGAATTACCTGAGCTGTTGGTTAAAATACAGATTCAGAGGATTGGAGGCTATGAAGTTGTAACATATGATAGATATACATGTTAGTGAAATGTTTAGGAGATAAGGCAATCCCAATAGTTATTTCCTTTGTTTAATATTGTATTACAATTCCTAGCACAATATCTAGCACATTACAGACAAAGGAGGAAAGGAAGGAAGGAAAGAAGGAATGGAGGGAGGGAGGAAGGGAGGGAGGCAGAGGAGGGCAGAGTACAGAGGAGGGTTAGGGATGGGGAGAGAAGGGAAAGTGAGGGGAGTGGGAGAATCTGCCACATACCAAGAAGCCATATTCTTCTTGTCATTTTTTCTTTTTATATTTCAAGTTTGCAGGTACAGTTTTTCAACTGGACACGTGTGTATGCGGATGGGTGTGTGTATGGGGGTGTATTGGAGAGGATGTGGGAAGGGATTCCTCTGATTAGATATAAATAATATATAGTTATTAATAATTAATAATAAAAGATAGGAGAAAATGATTCTCTATCCCACTCCAGCTTGCCTGTGTTTTAACATTTTTTTTTTTTGATGTGGACAGTGGGAAATCATTTGGACCTTTACATTCAAGAGCCCAGGCCCAAGATGTTTGTGCTAAAAGTCAAGCTTCCATGGCACCCTCTACATCCTCTTTTGTAAAATCCATCATGCTATTGATTATTTGTGTCATTTTAATATTTATTGCTATACCATTATATGAATAAGGATCTAGTAGATTACTTGGTGATAGTATAGGCACTAGATAAATAAGTGTTACGTGTTTCTGTGAAAAACTAATGATTTAAGGATCAAAACTGTAAGGCAGTGACTTCATATCTACTCTCTATTTTTGAATATTATTATCTTGTGCACCATTCATTCCTCCCTGAAGTTCAGAGTGAGCTAGAAGGACTATCATGGCAGAATGTTTGTGGATTCAAATGTAGAAGGCATATGGTTCAACAAAGAAAGAAACAACTTCATGGGGGGAAAAATGATAGATGAGAAGAAAGAATTAAAATATGCTCCAGGGTATTAAAAATAAAATTGAAAAATTAGATAATAAAGAAACTGGGGGAAACCTTACTTCCCAGACAGTGCTTGAAAGTAGAAGGTTTTTCAGTGGTTATTTTGGGTCTGCCTCTCCATTGGTGATACTTTTGCTATTGTTGTTTTTGTTACTGTTGGTATTTTTTGTTGTTGTTGTTGACGTAATTGTGGTAAAATTATGTTGTGGTTTTCCCTCTGTAGTCCTCTCCCTTATACGGTGCTTCTTTATGCCTTAATTTTTTTTTTTTTTTGGCTAAGCATGTCTTGAATTCATACTTAGAACTACTTTGTGCTTTATGCCATCTTGCAGACGCTTCTGTTATCACATGGATACTGTATAATCTTCCTTGTAATTAGGATACAGTTAAATTTGCAGCTTGGTTTTACAGCCAATTGTTATCTAGGTTCTGTGTAATCTTGGCAACCTTATCACTGATAATTCAGGTTGTGCATTGGGAAGGACAGTGGTGCCAGAATTCCCCAAACATTCTCACACTAGTAAGAGGTTTCAAACTCATTACCAGTGTGCACACCAAAACACAATATTCCCAGGAGAAAGGTTAAACCACAGCTGAGGTTGAGCCCCTTCCAGTTAGTACAATGGTGCTGCCTTAGAGCACATGCCAAGATATCTTCTTGTGATTCTCCTGAAAACTGTGCCTTTTTAAAATTTTAGCCTGAATCAGGTTTAAATAAAGTGAAGGGAGAAGAGGAGAAAACCAAAAGCAACGCAATTATAAGATCAATTCATATGTTGTAATCGCAGGTTAAGAGAAGTGTGCTTTAATGGTGATGGGGAAAGGACTGGGATGTTCCAATACTGAGACAAAATTTAGCTGATTCATTTTTTTATAAAGCAGAAACTAACACACCATTGTAAAGAAATTATACTCCAATATAGATGTTTAAAAAAAAAAGAAAATTAATGAATCTCATTGACTAGAAAACTGTTATAAAAATAGTTGAATCTAAAAAGCTGTGTGGCACAAATTAGATGCTCACTGAATAAATGGGTATATTCATGATGGACATGATTTAGCACACTTCTGAGCCAAAGTGCTGAAGGACTTGTCCCATCCTCACATTTCTTCAAGTACTTTGTATTCATTGATTACCACAAAAAATAAATAAATAAATAAATAAAAAATAAATAAAATAAAATAAAGACTGCAATGAGGTAACAACAAAAAAAAATTTAACAACATTGGCAGAATTCTATTCCTGTGAATTGGCCTTCAGTATGATTTTATCTATTTAGTTTTTGGCCAAGCTTTCAATAAATCATTTGTTTGTTGAACACAGATTTATATGTCACATTTCTTACTTGGCATCTCTGAGTGTGTAGACAAAAAGAAGACTTGACATGGACAAATACTCTTCCTGACCCTTAATCCCTCTAACCCATTCCGAACCTCTCTTTTCTCAATCTTTCCCATCAAACAAAAACTACTTGTTAGCTGTTCACCTGGATAATAAAGGATTTTCCTTTGCATCTTTTCTTTCCTTCATACCTCACATCTAAGATATCCACAAGTCCTGCCCACACTTCTATTACTATCTCCTGATTCCAAGATACTATACTCTCTCTTTTGGACCTTGAAAGCCTCCTAAATACCCTCTTGCATCCATTCTCATTACTACTATATTCCATTCTTCATGTAGCAAAAATAAGCTGCTTTTTTAAGACATCATAATTCTCTTTTGCTTAAATTTTCAACGGTTTTCCAGCAAACTAGAATAAAATCCAAATTCCTTTTCTTGGTTTGTACATATGGCCTCTGTCTACTTTTCCCCTTAATATCATACCCCCTGCTTTTGCCATTACTCTTAAGCTATACTCAAATTATTCTCTTTATTAAACATGTCAAGCTTATTTTTAACCTAGGGCCTTTGCAACAGTCCTTCCCTTTGCTGGAATTCTCTTTATTTAAACTTGGCATGATTGAGCTCCCTTTAAAGATCCATGCTTAGATGTTACTTTTTTGAGAGATTCTCTTGGCTATTCAAATTAGAATAGCAACTTGGTAATCCTTGTTGCTTTACTTACTGCATAGCACATTTTTACACTAGTGAACAAAGAAGAAAATGACACATTCTCATTCATTGCCAGTCTACTCTTTCTAGATTGTAACCTGGGAGTAGAAACTGTGTTTATCTTATTCCTGCTAAATTCATAGGATCTAGAATATTTCCTGTCATCTAATAGGGGTCATGAAATATATATTGAAAATATGTATTCAAGAGATATTTAATTGAGGGAAGCAGGAAAAACTTTCTCAAGAAACCAGTAGTGGCACTGGGGTCCAATAGCTGAATATAAGTTAACTAGAAAAAAGTTTGGGCATGGGAGAAGGTTGGCCATTTTCCTAGGCATCCAGGGGGAGATAACAGCATGTATAAAAAACACGAAGCAAAGGAGATGATGGTCCAGTTGGGGAACTAAATGAAGGATTGTGGGGTGTGAACGCAGAGGAGAATGAGAAGAGAGAAGTTCTAGGTGAGAGAAAAGACATGGCTAGGGTACTGGGAGCTGGAGAAGAACCTGATGCTTACCTTGAAAGCATTAGCAATGTGGGGATTACTGGCATCTGTCTTTACTACCCATCTGGTTCTTGGGAAGCAAAGCATTAACATGAACATAAAATATCAATAAAAAAGTGTGCAGAGTATAAGACGGTCATAATGTTTTCATAGAGATGGAAGCGAATTAATTATACTTGGAATTTTCAGGCAATATTTAAGAGGGAAGATGATTCTCAGCTAATGGAAAAGGATGGACACATAGGAATGTATTTGGAAGAACAGGATGAGAGAGAGACATTCTAAGTGAATAAAACAGTTTTCATGAAAGCAAAGTACTTTACTACTAGAAGTAGTTTAGAATTGGTGGAGAATAAATTGTGAACAAGAGGTGCCAAAAGGTAACAGTGCAAGAACAACCAGTGTTGGATAAGGCAGGGTTTAGTGTTATTTGCTGAAGAATTTGGATCTTACCCTGGCCAATGTTTCTCAAATTCTTCCATGCAAATATTGCTAATAGAAGATGAGCTAGAATGCATATCCTCTGGGGTCTAGAGATACAGCCCAAAATGCCACCAATAAGGTCATTTGTTTTACACAATGTCCTACTTCAGCTTAAAAAGTGTGTGAATGTTATATTCCAAACATGATTAGTTGTTTTTATTCTAAAAATAAGCACTGTGTCCAAATATTAGAAAAAATAAATCCTGAATCAATTCCTTATCCTATACTATGGATATCCTTGGCAGACCACTTTGTACCCCTGGTGTTTGGGCCCTCAAGTTAAAGCGACAGCTAACAAACAGCCTGTCATTGGAGGTCTTTAAACTATAAGACTGGTGTGATCAACTTTGTGATTTAAAAAGATCACTCTAGCTGAGAATGTGGAGGTTGGATTACAGGAAAAAGTAAATAAGTACTCAATAAATATTTGTTGAATTGCTCTAACTCTCACCAAATCCAAGTTTACACAATCATATGCAATCACATTTGTATGGCTTATCCAGGTTCAAATACTTCCTCTTGAGAAATAAACATAAGGGTTTTGACCTAAGTCATCTGGGATCACAGTCTGTGCTAATCAAATGCACCATAGACTTGCTTATTTCCCCCTCTACAATCTCAGGCTGAGTAAAAAATGATTATCCACCACATCTTTGACCTAGTAAACGGCAGGAGCTTATCACAGCTAGAGTAAATGTTGTCTAATTAAGTCATTTCTTCAAGCATTCATTTGGGAATAGTTATGAAATTATTTTGAAAATGGGGACAATTTTTCCAATACACAAGAATTTTCCCAGTGTGTAAGATCTCACCTAAGCTAAAGACCAAGACTCGGATAGCATTAAGAGTGACTACGGAAGGGAGATATCAGCTCAAAGAAGAACTGAATTTTCTCTTCCCTGATCTTATTGTCACCAACCCAAAGGCCTCGTCACTTGTACCTTGTTTTTTTGTTTATTTTTGTTCTTGTTTTTGTTTTTTAACCTCAGGACTCTTTTCTCCAAAGTGATTTCCTTGATGATCACTTAAAAAGAACTCTGCTGGATCTGAAGTGAGTTGCTGTTTTAGAAAAAACTGCTTGATGCAAATGACCTGGAGTTGGATGGGGATAATCTTTCCCAGGTTGGGAAGAAGCAATGGGAGGCTCAAGCCTTAGAGGGGAGAGGTCTGGGATTATTTGAGGTGATCCTGGAGAGACATGGAAGCATTTCTATTCTGCAGGAAGTATTGTGGATAGTGTGGTCTAGCTGACAGGACAGGTGGTATGAGGAGCTCTTTGTGGCTTCCCCAAGCATTTTATGAAATACTGAGAAAAGAAGAGATAACTTGGACAGTGATGGGCAAGGAGACCAGACTTTCTTAGAGCATCTTGAGAGAATCCACCCCTTCCCTTTTTCTCTATTAGGCTGGCAACTTAACACTTTGAGTGTGTTTTCCATCATATATAATGTATATTATAGTCCCTACTGTTCAGGAATGTTATAAGATTATTCAAAAAACAAGTGACTACTGTACAAGAACTTTTATGTGACCTAGATATTCTTAATGTTCCCCTAAAATTGAGTAAACTTTAGACACAATTCTTCCCTGACTATAGGCCCCTACCTCCATTTTCTTAGAGCTGTACTTTAGAAAACTTGCAATTGTAAAGTCTTTCTCTTTCCCTGTGAGATGTAAATCTTCTCCCTGCCTCTTGCCCATTTTAAAACCCAGGAATGTCATTCTGAAGGACCTGGGAGTCATTTCTTGAAATGCAACCATCAAGAAAACTAGTGTCCCTATCCCCCATCTCTCTATGGGAGGAAGGGGCCTAAATTTCACAAGTGACAATTAGCAGACACGGTTGACCTGAGCACATTGGCCAACCTCCCCTCCAACATCCTCCAGTACTTTTCCACTAGATCACCCCAGCCCTTGAAAACCCTTTACCTTTCATTTCAGCAGAGTAGGGTTCAGTCTCCCTTCCCTACAGCAAAACTCTTGAATGAAGTCTTCCTTACTTAACTGTATCTGGTGCAATTTTTCTTTGACAAATGCACATTCATTCCTTCTATTTCAAAAATGTTTACAGTTCTATGGAATGCTTCCTTTAATAGTGCTACTTGAAGGGTCCATGGATTTTTATTCATTACTTAACTATGTACAAAGTTGCTGGCAATATTAAAGTAAAAGTATTAATCAGAATCAGATATAATATCAGTAAAAGCAATGTGGGTATTAGAGACATTTGGGCAGTTAGGCAGGTGGCAATTTCATGGACAATTTCTCCTATTGTTTACTGTGAGTTTGTTCAGTGATAATGAATGTGAAATATCTGACTTAATATACACTAATAGAAAAGAAAGGGAAGAACAAGCATTTTCATAATATTTGTGTGTGTGGAAGTGTAATGAATATAGCGGGGAGGACTAATATTTTCTCCTCTGAGTTCCAAAGGAAACAATTTGGATACCACACTACTTATCACCAGTTAATATGGGATGTTCTGTGCACTAATTAAGGGTGGTAGAATAGGTAGGGGGTAAGGATGCTTCTTAGCATAATAAGGGCAAGGTTAAAGATGAGTAGTTTCTATGAAATTTAGCGCTATTAGAAGCTACATTGAATTACCATACAACTCAGTAGAGGTTTGGGAAGAATATTATTTCACATTTTGGCAAGATATGATTTTAGATACTCTAGAGAATAAACTACTACAGCCTTGAATGGAAGCTCCCCCGCACAACATCCTTCCCTTGACACCTGGTATAGCCACTACCACTATCTATAGGAAAGCAATTTACCATTTAACCTTCCAGTAGCAAGGCCCAACTCCACACTTTTACTCGCAGAGTAGCAATAACTTGACAGCTCCAAACGACTCCAAAAGTCCTTAATACTTCAGGCTTTGCAACTGTAAATATATACGACAAGACTCAATCCTGATCACTTCTATAGGTTGGATGAAATATTCTAGAAAGTGGATGGAAAAAGAATTTAGAAGAAGAGTTGCGTGGGAAGTGAAAAAGAATGGGTGAAATTAAGAAATAAGGGGATATCCTTGTCAGATATCATAAAAAGGTTCAGGATTGAATCAGGGGTATAACATAGGTTCCCTCTAAACAAAATCATAAAGGCAACCAGTTAAACACATTGCATATACCTGCCTAAATTTTACTGGGCGCAGAATATGTACATATATTAGATAATGATACTATTAATATGAACAAGGAAAAGAGAGAATATCCTTCCTGAAGAATCAGTTAAGCTGATATTCTCAATTTTTCTACTACAAAAGGTAGTTGGATACCTTTCTTTTTTTTTTTTTATTTTAACACCTTTATTGGAGTATAATTGCTTTACAATGGTGTGTTAGTTTCTGCTGTACAACAAAGTGAATCAGCTATACTTATACAAATATCCCCATATCTCCTCCCTCTTGCGTCTCCCTCCCACCCTCCCTATCCCACCCCTCTAGGTGGTCACAAAGCACCGAGCTGATCTCCCTGTGCTATGCGGCTGCTTCCCACTAGCTATCTATTCTACATTTGGTAGTGTATATATGTCCATGCCACTCTCTCATTTCGTCCCAGCTTGCCCTTCGCCCTCCACGTGTCCTCAACTCCATTCCCTACGTCTGCGTCTTTATTCCTATCCTGCCCTTAGGTTCTTCAGGACCATTTTATTTTTTAGATTCCATATATATGTGCTAACATACGGTATTTCTTTTGATTGCTGGGTCGTATGGGAGTTCTATTTTTAGTTTTTTAAGGAACCTCCATACTGTTCTCCATAGTGGCTGTATCAATTTACATTCCCACCAACAGAGCAAGAGGGTTCCCTTTTCTCCCCACCCTCTCCAGCATTAATTGTATGTAGATTTTTTTGATGATGGCCATTCTGACTGGTGTGAGGTGATACCTCACTGTACTTTTGATTTGCATTTTTCTAATGATAAGTGATGTTGAGCATCCCTTCATGTGTTTGTTGGTGATCTGTATATCTTCTTTGGAGAAATGTCTATTTAGGTCTTCTGCCCATTTTTGGATTGGGCTGTTTGTTTTTATGATATTGAGCTGCATGAGCTGCTTGTGTATTTTGGAGATTAATCCTTTGTCAATTGCTTCGTTTGCAAATATTTCTCCCATTCTGAGGGTTGTCTTTTCATCTTGTTTATGGTTTCCTTTGCTGTGCAAAAGCTTTGAAGTTTCATTAGGTTCATTTGTTTATTTTTCTTTTTATTTCCATTTCTCTAGGAGGTGGGTCAAAAAGGATCTTGCTGTGATTTATGTCATAGAGTGTTCTGTCTACGTTTTCCTCTAAGAGTTTTATAGTGTCTTTAATCATTGAAGACCTAAAATTTAGGTCTTTAATCATTTTGAGTTTATTTTTGTGTATGGTGTAAGGGAGTGTTCTAATTTCATTCTTTTACATGTATCTGTCCAGTTTTCCCAACACCACTTATTGAAGAGGCTCTTTTCTCCATTGTATATTCTTGCCTCCTTTATCAAAGATAAGGTGACCAAATATGTGTGGGTTTATCTCTGGGCTTTCTATCCTGTTCCATTGATCTATATTTCTGTTTTTGTGCCAGTACCATACTGTCTTGATTACTGTAGCTTGATTACTGTAGTTCTTGTTGTTTTTGGTGTCTACCCCCAGTGGGTAAGGTTGGTTCAGTGGGTGGTGGAGGCTTCCTGGTAGAGGGGACTGGTGCCTGTGTTCTGGCGAATGAGGCTGTATCTTGTCTCTTTGGTGGCAGGATCGCATCCGGTGGTGTTTTGGGGTGTCTGTGAACTTATTATGATTTTCAGCAGCCTCTCTGCTAATGGGTTGGTTTGTGTTCCTGTCTTGCTAGTTGTTTGACATAGGGTGTTCAGCACTGTAGCTTGCTGGTTGTTGAGTGGAGCTGGGTTTTAGCGTTGAGATGGAGATCTCTGGGAGAGCTTTCACCATTTGATATTACATGGGGCCAGGAGGTTTCTGGTGGACCAATGTCCTGAACTCTCCTCTCCCACTTCAGAGTCTCAGGCTGACACCCAGCCAGAGAACCAAGACCCTGTCAGCCACACGACTCAGAAGAAAAGGGAGAAAATAAATAAAATAAAATAAGAAGAGAAAAGTTAGTTATTAAAATAAAAAATAAATATATTATTAAAAATAAAAAAGTAATAAAAAGAAAGAAAGAAGAGAGCAACCAAACGAATAAACAAATCCACCAATGATAACAAGAGCTAAAAATTGTACTAAAAACCAAAAAAGAAAAATGGACAGACAGAATGCTATGACAAATGATAAAAGCAAAGCTATACAGAGAAAATCACACAAAGATGCATACACACTCATAAAAAGAGAAAAAGAAAAGAAATATATATATATATATATATATATAAAGGA
>NC_041230.1:34460079-34488099 GCF_002837175.3 Physeter macrocephalus
ATATATAAAGGAAGAGAGCAACCAAATCAATAAACAAATCTACCAGTGATAATAAGCTCTAAATACTAAAATAAGATAAACATAAAACCAGAAACAAATTAGAGGCAGAAAGCACACCCCAAGTCTACAGTTGCTCCCAAAGTCCACCGCCTCAATTTTGGGATGATTCGTTGTCTATTCAGGTATTCCACAGATGCAGGGTACATCAAGTTGATTGTGGAGATTTAATCCGCTGATCCAGGGGCTGCTGGGAGAGATTTCCCTTTCTCTTCTTTGTTCGCACAGCTCCTGGGGTTCAGCTTTGGATTTGGCCCCGCCTCTGCGTGTAGGTCACCTGAGGGCGTCTGTTCCCTGCCCAGACAGGATGGGGTTAAAGTAGCAGCTGATTAGGGGGCTCTGGCTCACTCAGGTGGGGGGCGGGGGAGGGAGGGGTAAGGAATGCGGGGCGAGCCTGCGGCAGCAGAGGTCAACATAACACTGCAACAGCCTGAGGCGCACCATGTGTTCTCTCGGGGAAGTTGTCCCTGGATCACTGGACCCTGGCAGTGGCGGGCTGCACAGGCTCCCGGGAGGGGAAGTGTGGATAGTGACCTGTGCTTGCACACAGGATTCTTGGTGGCTGCAACAGCAGCCTTAGCATTTCATGCCCGTCTCTGGGGTCCGCGCCGACAGCCGTGGCTCAAGCCCATCTCTGGAGCTCGTTTAGGCGGTGCTCTGAATCCCCTCTCCTTGTGCACCCCGAAACAATGGTCTCTTGTCTCTTAGGCAGTTTCAGACTTTTTCCTGGACTCCCTCCCGGCTAACTGTGGCACACTAGCCCTCTTCAGGTTGTAGTCACGCAGCCAACGCCAGTCCTCTCGCTGGGATCTGACCTCCGAAGTCCGAGCCTCAGCTCCCAGTCCCCACCCGCCCTGGCGGGTGAGCAGACAAGCCTCTTGGGCTGGTGAGTGCTGGCCGGCACCGATCCTCTGTGCGGGAATCTCTTCGCTTTGCCCTCTGCACCCCTGTTATTGCGCTCTCCTCTGTGGCTCCTAAATATCCCCCCTGCCCACCCCTTATCTCCACCAGTGAAGGGGCTTTCTAGTGTGTGGAAACTTTTCCTCCTTCACAGCTCCCTCCCAGAGATGCAGGTCCCATTTCTATTCTTTTGTCTCTGTTTTTTCTTTTTTCTTTTGCCCTACCCAGGTATGTGGGGATTTTCTTGCCTTTGGGGAAGTCTGAGGTCTTCTGCCAGCATTCAGTAGGTGTTCTGTAGGAGTTGTTCCACATGTAGATGTATTTTTGATGTATTTGTGGAGAGGAAGGTGATCTCCACGTCTTACTCCTCTGCCATCCTGAAGGTCCCCCCTGATACTTTTCATAGGAGGTAAAAATAAAAGGAGTCTATCTCCAAAATTACATGAGTATCACATATAATTTTGGAATTAATTAATTAATTCACACTTTTGCCCATATTTGTTAAGCATCTATTGTGTAGTAGGCACTCTCCTTGGTTCCTGAGATACATCAGTGAAGACCCACAGTTTTTATCTTACTCTCATGGAGATTATAATCTAATAACATGTAACATTATAATCTAATAACATCTCCATGGGATGGAGATGGATGGGAAGACAGATAATACATAAATTAACAAATAAATATAGAGAGTATTCCCTGGGATTAGGTGCTAATGTTTTGGGGAAATGCAAGGTAGCCATAGGGGCTAGAGTAAAGGAGAGAGTTGTAGAAGTTAGGGTCAAAGTGTAGAGGGAGACCAGACCCTTAAAGGAAAATGTAAGGGTTTTTACTTTACCCAAATCAGACAGGAAGTTACTGGAAGGCTGTGCAATGGAAATAACTGATGTGTTTTAAAAATCTTGCTTTGGCATTGAAAACAGGCCACTGGGTGTTGAGGGAAAAAAAGACAATTGAACTCCATTCGGAGGACAAAGACTATTATGAGAAGTGGTCAGATACCAAATAAACTTGGAAGCAAAGACAGTTGATATGATTTGGTGATGGATTAAATGTGAGGGGTAAAGAAAGAGAGAAGTCAGGTATGACTTCAAGGGTTATGGCTGAGAAACAGAAAATTAAGTTATTATTAACTGAGAAGGGAGACTGGGGGAAGAGTTGATATGGAAAGATGAGAAAACAGGCATTCAGTTTTCAACAGGGGTAAGAAATCGGATACAACTGTTTTGAGGTAAGTGAAGAGATCCCAACAGGTAAACATACAGATATCCATATACAGACAGTATTTAAAGTCATCATGCTGGATGAGATGAGATCATCACCCAGCAGTAGGATGAAGTAGAGGATGTTTAAGATTTGAGGAAAGAGGAGTATGATACAGGAGATGGAAGAGCACATAGACTAGGGAAATAGAGTAGGACTGCCTGGCAGCACTGAAGCCTGGCTTGAGTTAAGCATGGTGGATTTAAAGTGAGACCATTCAGCATGGTTTTGTGAGCCTCATCTCCCACCCCAACATTTACATGAAGCTGCAAGAATGCAGATGAACTGAATTAATGTTGGGACTTGGCAGAACAGTATTCAAAAGGGGGAGAGAACTAATGGAGTTGATGGTATAATGATAATGATTGACCATAGAATCTAAAGTTGTGAAGAAGTGAAGTGAGAATGTGAGGAGATGAGAAACAATTAAAGAGTAATAGTGTTAAAGTATTAAAAACCTAGGTGGGGTGAAGAATTATTGGAGTTGGTATATTTGAGGGACTGAATTAGAATGGTCAGAAGTTGAGATGCTTGAAATTTCTGTTAAGGAAGGAATGTGTACTTTGGTCCTATCAAAGTCAGAGATATGAGCATGTAAGTTTTCAACCTATGTAAGGTTGAAGACTAGATTATAGGATAAGTGGAAAAACTGAGAGGCCAGGGTCTTGAAAGTATTATCTACATGGATATTAAAATCATTAAGAATTTTGAGTACAGTTGTGTTGGGGATAGAGACAGTGAGCCAGGGGTTAACATCTTCAAGCAATGAAGGGGAATGATGAGTAATCTGAAGATGACTAACACAAAGGATTAGAGTATAGCTTGATATGATGACATGATGTTTAAGTTTGGGGGCTTTGAGGGAGGGCGTGGGTAATTGCTAGGAAGCAGCCATAAAGTTCACTGAGAACTACCTCATCTCTCTGTCCAATAGTATAAGAGATGTGAAAGACGTCATCAGGGAAGATCCTAAAAGGAAAGGGGAATGTTTGGAGGAGAAGTAGAAGATATAGAGAAGACTGCTGAAGAAACGCCATGGGTTTCTGAGGGGAGAATAAAAAGGTTTCAGGTAAAAAAAAAAAAAAATAGACTGCAAGACAACTTTTATCTGTTCCTAATAGAGGTAGAAACTGAAACTCTTAAGAAATTACTTGGTCAAAATCATACAACTTACACAATTTGAGATAGAATTTAAATACCACTATCACTCTAAAGCTCAAAAAGTTCTAGAACCTTTTCCTATCATGATTCAGAAACTATCTAATGCAGTTAGGGAAAAAGTCATTTTGGTGTGGGAATTACCTCTAACCATGTAATATTCTCATTTCCCAAATTTATTCTACATGACATGTCAGAAACTAGGACATGTCTTTACCATTTCTAAGATAATTCTGAAAATTATATTTTTTTGCCTAGCTTATATTGAATATTTCATTATCTTTATGGATCTGAAACATGGTATGTAATGAAAATGGACAGAAGTGGAACTCCTAGGTTCAAATCCTAACTCCAGCTTTTTATTAGATATGAGATTTATATTAGTCAATTAAATCAATGATATTAATCAATTAACCTGAGTCTGTTCCCATGTTTGTGATATTGGAATAACAATATTACCCTGTGGTTATACTAAAATAGTGTTGATGGGGGTTAGGAAAGGAAGTTCAATTCAATTTTTTAAAAATTCTACATTATAATAAAGAAATAATATAATTCATTATTAGTGGGGAAAATCTGTTTTTTCTATTCTCCCAGAGACAGTAGAGGAGGGAGGAAAAAGAGGAATGACATTTTAAAGCTGTTTCTAGATTTTCTGTACCTAGATTTGTGTCCTACCTTGCTGGATCTAGAATAGATTTTCTGTCCTTTAAAGCACACAATAATAAATGTTCAGCTATCCAAGGTAAGCCTAGGGATGAATAGGAAGTGGAGAGGTAATTTATACTGCATAATAAAAGGAGGACTTGAGGTGTGGTGGAAAATGGGAAGTAGGAATCATTGAGAGAGAGAGAGATACAGAGAGAGAGCGAAGAAGACAAGCAGTATGGTGGAGAAGACAATGGAGCTTTATGAATGGGAAGTTATGAATAGGATTTTAGTTGTTTGCATTTCTCTAATGTAAAATGGCTCACATACGTCAAGCTTTTTATTTAAGTCAGCTGCAAACTCATGCCTTATTAGCAGGAAAATTAAACCAGTTGTTGGGGGAAGGACTAAATCATCTTTTCAAAGACATAAATTATTTAAAGAAAGAGTGCTTAAATTCAACCCCACCCTACCCCTTTCCCTACTCTACGTTACCCATTCCCCTCCACCACTGCTGTGGTCTGAGATCCTGATTCTGGCTCTCCTCATTATACATATAGCCCTACCCTTAGAGAATTAACAGCTTCTTTGCATTTCAGGAGTCAGCGTAAAAACACTAAAACAGGGGCTTCCCTGGTGGCGCAGTGGTTGCGCGCCCGCCTGCCGATGCAGGGACCGGGTTCGCGACCACTAAAACAGCTTTATGATGCAAGGTTATGATGCAAAATAATTTAATCTGATGTTTTCCTACTGAAAAAAAAATGGATAAAAGCCTAAAGTTTTAATTGAAGTGAGAGTGGCTCAATTTGGATAAAGAAATCATGCTCTGGAGAAATGGAAGGGGATGGGCTGTGAAATTCCCATGAATGACAGGGGTCTTGGAACAAATAATAAGCACTGCCAAAGAAGAGAAGAGTGGATAATTTCATGGAAGGCTCTGAGGAGTCAGACATTAAAGATGGTGACCATGGAAGCAGTGGGTAATATTCTCTGAGGTTGTTAGCAGAGAAGACTTCTGTGGGGTATATATACATAACCCACCTGTAGAAGGAGTTGTGGACAGATAGTTGTTTAAAAACTAGGACTAGGCAGATACATTCCATTCAAAAGGATGGAAAGGAATCATTGAAGCCACCAAGACTGAATGCCAGAATCAACTCCATGTACCCCTGAACAGGTGCACTTTAGGAACACTGCATAATATAGCCAAAGAGCGAGGGAGCCCTGATAGTGGGCACAATTAGAATCAGGAAAACACTGACAAGTGGGGTCTGATCCAGTTAAATTTGATGTTGAAAAGTAAACATATCTGATATTTATGGAACTCAAGTGTCAATAACACAATGAAACAAGGTCATACAATTCATTTGTATATGGAAAGTTAAGTATCTTATTTTGGTACAAGATGGGGAAATAATTAACAAAAGTAGGTATACTTTTATAGCTTTATAGTAAAGACCACAGAATGTAGTGTGAGATTGCCTGAATTAGAGTCCAGATTTAGAGTTAGTACCTACCTCAAAGGGATATTGCAAGCATTCAATGAGATCATGTAAAATAGTTCATCCTAGTTCTAGGCACATAGGAGGAACTCATTAAGTATTACCTTTATCAATAACACCACTCTGAGTGATTTTGTTAAATTTGCCAACCACATACAATTTCTCACTATACAACAGAAATAAAACCATCCAGTTAGGAAAAGTATAACCTTATTATATTTGGGCCTATTAGTTGGAGATTGGTCTGAATTTATCTGGGGATAAACAAATCCCTCAGCTGGGCTTCTTCCCCCCTAATATGGGAGTTGCTTGGAAATATCTGGTGGTGTTGATCTTGATCACAGAATTGCCCTCACCAAACCATTTGTTGCTCTGATTAATAAATACACTGTCTGTTTTTTAAAAAACCTCAACCTTTTGTGTGAACAAAGTTTAGAGATCTGCAACATTTAAACTAATTAGATTTTAACAGGAGGTCTTGGTTTTGTAATATTTCACAAGATTGACAGATGCTTTCTTACCGGTGACAGTTGTCTTCTGGGGCAATTAGTCAGCAACCAATTGAAGACTTTTAACACTAGCATTTTTCTTTCAGCTTTCAGTATCAGGCATTTAAACATGTTATGAGTGTTAATTAACTTGCACTTTCAGAAAAAAATGTGAAAGGGCTTCTGAGAAGTAGCAGAAGATGTGCATATTCAGCTGTTATATTGGTATTAGGCGTTTGCATAACCCCTTATTCTTAGACATATTAACCCATACTCCAAATTGGAATCATAGGGGTGAGATGCAAATTAAGAACAGTTACTTTATTAATGTTACAAAGTTGGTGAAATCAAGGGTGTGTTTCATGTAATGACTACTAATATAACTAGTAAGACTAACACTACTGGGGATACCATTTTTCATGCCTCATATAGATTGTTTTTTACAAACAATACCTCTGTCTCATGCTTTCATTCTGCAATTGAGGCATTATTATCCCCATTTGGCACATGAGAGATTTAAAACTCATAGAGTCCAAATAACTTGCCTCAGGCACACATTTATGAAAAGTGTAGTCATGATTTGAATCCCAAACTTCTAATTCTGATGTACTTTCTACTACCCCCATTCTGAGTCACTTAATAGATTTGAATGAATGCTTTTACTGGTGATAGTTGGAACTGTCAGCGACTCAACAGGAAACAGATGCTATGCTCAAATGAGGACAATTTGAGGAAAGTTTATCTAAAAAGGGACTATATATTGAAGTGCGGGTGGTAGGATAACCATTATGAATGTTGCAAAAACCCTGGGCTAGTAATAGAAGAGCTGTTCCTATCCCTGGACCTGAAGGGGCAAGGGCAGTAAGGAGTTACTGAAATATAGAATTGTGTGAAAAAGGCCACCTTGAGAAAACCAATGGCTTTGAGCAGAGGACACAGCAAGCCCAAGATGACCCTGCAAAAAACCTCAGTTTCCTTTCTCTCTCTCATCTCCTGCCAGGCCCCCTAATGTCCTAATCCAGCTCCAGAACCAGAGGCAGAGAGTTCATTGATGTACTTCATAGAGGTCTTTGCAATAGGCAGTGGAGTAGAGAATGGAAAAATTAGATGTGAAGATAACGGACATGAGAGTCTTGTTTACATTGAGCTAAGTGTGACTAGAAGAGAGGCTGCCTGTTTCAAAAGTAGTGTTTTTTTTTTTTTAAAGCATCTCTGATCTTCAGTCTCAAAACTCATTTTTGAAGATAATTCTTTTTTTTTTAGATTTTTTGATGTGGACCATTTTTAAAGTATTTATTGAATTTGTTACAATATTGCTTCTGTTTTATGTTTTGGTTTTTTGACCGCAAGGCATGTGGGATCTTAGCTCGCCGACCAGGGATTGAACCCACACTCCCTGTATTAGAAGGCAAAGTCTTAACCACTGGACCACCAAGGAAGTCCCTGAAGATAATTACTGATTAAATAATATGGTAGTTAAATAATAGACAATATAATTGTATGTGTGTGTGTATTAAGTATGTATATTTTTTTATTTTGTTTCTTGGAACTTCAGAACAACCATCTGTTATAACAAGAATATTGCTTTCTCTACACTTATGATTCAGTGTGGTGCCTTCTCTCTGCCAACAGCTATTCCCAGTAGTGAAACAATGGTCTGTTGCCTACCAAAGGCCAAGAACAGCCCTTGAAGCTGTTAGATATCAGTACCAGAGTTGAAGTTAGGATTGCGTTTCTGAAGGAACCAGGCATGGATGGGAGGGTCAGAAGCATGCAACTGGGACTGTAGCTTTACCTCAATACAGTCCTCATCTAAAATTAAGAAAACAAAGTTTAGAAACCAACTAATCAACAGATGATAATAATAGATTCCTCTGACATCTTCTTTATGTGTATTCTTATTTGTTGTATCTCTCAATCACTAAAGTATAAGCTTCAAGAGAGTAAGGACCTTGTTTGTCTCTTTAAAAGTGAACCCTCTTTTTGGACTCCTCTAGGAATCCTCTAGGTGAATCCACTTAGAAGCGTGGATTCAATATAAGTACTCAATAAATATTTGTCAAATTGACCAAAGAATAAAAATTAGTCATCACTTGAACATTAGGGGAAAAACAAAGTATAGTCTGTTTGCAGAACTTCTTATATTATTTTAGTTACGAATGATACCTAAAAAACATAAAGAGATTTCCAATATTGGATGATATTTTAATTAAGTTCACATTACAAGAGCAGTTTTTATTTTTATTTTTTTTGGCCACGCTGAGTGGCTTACGGGATCTCAGGTCCCCAACTAGGAATTGTACCTGGGCCACGGCAGTGATAGCCTGGAATCCTAACCACTAGGCTACCAGGTAACTCCCACAAGAACAGTTTTTTAATTCCCATTTCACAGACAAATCAACTGAATCTGAGAGAATTTAAGCAGTTCTCACAGGGTGTTGTTGCTTATAAGTGACCACAATCCAGCTGAAATCCAAACACAGTTCTACTGGCCAGAAAATAATCTGCAATTTCTACTCTGACCACGTGTAGCAGAGGTTTCTCAGGTGAGGTTGCTAATGAGCTTGGGTTTGAAAACTAAGAGTACACACCACTATAAGTGATAGCACATTCAAAGGCAAGAGAAAAGTGCCCAGAGACAAAGGTCCATAACTGCTCTTCAGTGATTCCAAGGTTGATCAATTTCACTCAATTTGAATTGACTTTTAACCAACTTCAATAACCTCATCATTTTCCTATTATTCTCCCCAAATTCTGTGTCCATACCCAAGTCAGAGTGCCTACAATCTTTGCTCTGAGTCTTTTCTGTTGATTGGGAAGGAACAATACTGCAGGGCAATAAGAATTCCACAAAGCTCCTGATTGTAGAATGGGAGCCCAGCACAAAGATTGCACACCCAAGGTCCCTGCCATCTTTCATACATTCCAGTGTGAACCAAAGATCAACTTCTTGAAGGTCTAATCAATGTTTCCTGCTGCCAGAGTCATGTTAGCATAAACAACCCTGTTTTAAATGTCCTGTTTTGGGGGGAAAGAACCCCTTTAAAATCACATAATCTGACCACAGGCCACACTTTTTAGACTGAAACTTAACATAGTTCCAAACAAAGAAGAAAACATAGTGTAAGTTCTATTCAGAAACCATTGCCACCACCGCCGCCACCGCCACCACCGCTGCTGCCACCCTACATGGTGCCTCCACTCACTGTCACTGGGTTCCAAATATGTTGCCCAGGATCGAAAAGGCTCATTCCAGTGAGTAACTAAGATTTAATATTAAAAGCATAAAGAGAATATCAAGGTTGTCGTTTCTTAAAAGTGAACCAACAGCTTATCTCAATCAAAAACATCTGAGCGCCCTATTAAATACAAATATCTCTGGGACCCACCCAGACTTACTAAACCTCTAGGATTGAATACTAGAAACTAAATTTTTAACAAGGTCCTCAGATGATTCTTACATACATTAACGTTTTAAATCTAACTGCTCCTTGTATCCCATCTGCACTCTCTTGTGCAGTCCTGTGCTCTCAGGGAGCTCACTACCTCTAGAAGTACCAAACCCATCCTTGTACAGCTTTTTCTATTAGGACATTTTTTTGTACCAGCTGATAATGTGTTTTTCTGTAGCTGCCCACACATTAGGTCACAACAAAATCACTTCTGACAGTTTTATAATGAGCATAGAACTCAGCGTTCTGGAATATTTCTCTAAATTGTACAAAGCTGGGGAAATCTAGAAGAAATGCTATAAATGAGAGATCTTAAAAACAACAGAGATTCCCATTGACAGGAAATAGGGCTGCATTATTCTATAGGAGAGCCAAATGGAAGTAGAAATCCTATCACTGGCTGGTTCCCCTTGCCAACAGATTCTCTTTCCTTTAGTCTGAACTTCAACATTATGAAAACCACAGAATTCTAAAAAATGTAAGTGGGTCCTATCATCTCCTCACTTCTCTTTTCCCACTTGCCATTTAAAAAGTTCGTTGCGGGCTTCCCTGGTGGCACAGTGGTTGGGAGTCCGCCTGCCGATGCAGGGGACACGGGATCGAACCCTGGTGTGCTAAGATCCCACATGCCATGGAGCCTGTGCGTCCGGAGGCTGCGCTCCGCAACGGGAGAGGCCACAGCAGTGAGAGGCCCGCATACCGGAAAAAAATAAATAAATTAAAATAAATAAATAAAAATAAAAAGTTCGTTGGCCATTAGATTATTGATGGTAAAGTTCCAGTGGTTCTGATTGGTATACTTCATTGCCTAGGGTCAAATTCTCATACAACCTCCTCTTCTGCACACCACAACATGATCTAGAATCTACTAGAGTGAGTTCCTCAAATTTCTAGTCATATCAGTCTTTTCCTAACTCTGTACCAATGAAACAATTCCTCCCTTTAACTGAAAAAAAAAATGTTTTCTACTTCCCTTCCTCCCCCAACAACCATACCTGTCTGTTACAGACTGTATGTTTGTGTTTCCCCCTAAAATACATATGTTGAAATTCTAACCCCCAATGGGATAGTATTATGAGGTGGGATCTTTGGGAAATGATCAGG
Source organism: Physeter macrocephalus (assembly GCF_002837175.3). Lineage (NCBI taxonomy): Eukaryota > Metazoa > Chordata > Mammalia > Artiodactyla > Physeteridae > Physeter > Physeter macrocephalus. The sequence continues at coordinate 34,470,652 of NC_041230.1, forward strand.
TCTCGAGGGTGAAGCCCTCATGAACAGAATTAGTGCCCTTACAAAAGACACACCAGAGAGCTTTCTTACCCCTTCCACCATGTAAGGACACAGCAAGAAGGCTGTCTATGAACCAGGAAGCAGGTCTCTCCAGAGACTGAATCTCCTAGCACCTTGACCTTGGACTTCCCAGCCTCCACAATGATGCAAAGTAAATTTCTGTTATTTTCAAGCCACCCAATCAATGAAATTCTGTTATAGAAAACCAAATTGACGAAGACACTATCCCCTTCACCTTCAAAATTTGTGCACTTTCCAAGGGCCAGCTGAAAAGTCTCTTCTTAGTGAAATCTTCCCTAAACATGTGTAATGATTCTATGTTTTAGCAAAATCTGTATTTGTATGACAGGCCGGACTCCTGCCAACTTCAGTAACAATGCTCATCATTTTCCTAGGTAATAACAACTATAGTTACAATTGCAATTCCTTCTTCTGAATATAATCCCCGTAGGAAAGGGTGTTGATGGAATGGTTAAGATGGCAAGATTGGGTGTCTTACTTCCTGTGTTCACATACAGAGTTCATCATTGATGGCTGCATAAAACTGAGCAATTTTCTTAATCTCACTGTGCTTTGGTGTCCCCTCTTCTACAGAGAAAGATAGTAATAGAATCTACCTTGAATACTGGGTGATTTATGTATAATAAGTTTATACTTAGTATAATAATGTTTAAATACACTTACATTCAAGTATAAGTAAATAAATAATGTGAGCTTTAACCGTTTGCCATCTGAGTAGTTCTTGGAACATTTAAGTTAAGCACTTGATTAATTCTAATCATTTGAAACATTAATAATGTTAATGTTATTTCAACTTATTTTTTATTACTCCACTTCACAGACAAGAAACTGAGACTCAAAGAAAAAGGCTGTCTTGACCTATGTCTTATAAATAATAAAAGCTAGGTTCTATAACAGATACTTTAATATATGTGTAAATGTTCTTTACGTACGCACATTCCTCACCATGGATCCAGCACTGAGTTTATTTTCCACGTGAGAATCCTGGATATAACTTCCAAGCACCTGCAATTACCATCTCTGCCTAACCCTACAGAACTTCTCTGCCAAAAAGCTCAGATTTCATCATGCAAACTGTAAAATAGGTTAGGAATAAGTATAATATTCTGTCATCTGGGACCTAATTTACGATATTAGTATATTAACAACACTAAATATTGTCTATCAACCTGTTACTCTTTTATATTTTATTGCACTGAATCATCAGGAATATTACACTGTTAAAAGATGCCCCATAAATTGAATATGCTTCTCTTAAACTTATGACAGACCATATTTTGATTAAATCATGATATGCCAAAAATATAAGTAAGAAATGTATATATTTTTAGGTAATTAACAGTTGGAATTAGGGATGAATAGCACTTCCGCCCCCTTACCAGTTGGCTGGTGATTATAACTGGTATTTTTGTCCAGGCCAATTTTTGTCATCAGTCTTTCTTACAGAAACTAACAGCCACTTCATCTTTTCAGCTGCTGTAATTCATCCAATTTCATATAAGGACTATAGAAGATGAAATTGAAATCAGAGAAGAAAAACACCACTTCCCAGAGTTTTGGGCCTCACTCACATTGATCAAATGGGTTGTAGTCAGATTATTTTCACAATAATTGATTAAGAGAGTTAAATAAATGTCTTTGCCTTCTCTTGCTATAGGAATTCTCCAAAATTTGTTTTTGCTGGTTCTCACATGCTCCTCCTTCTTTTTTTTTTTTTTTTTTTTTTGCGGTACGCGGGCCTCTCACTGTTGTGACCTCTCCTGTTGTGGAGCGCAGGCTCTGGACGTGCAGGCCCAGCGGCCATGGCTCACGGGCCCAGCCTCTCCGCGGCATGTGGGATCTTCCCGGACCGGGGCACGAACCCATGTCCCCTGCATTGGCAGGCAGACTCTCAACCACTGCGCCACCAGGGAAGCCCCCCCTCTTCTTTTTCTTCTCAAATATGACAATGACAAAGCTACTCCTCACTTTTACATCCTTAAAAGCAAGGATCATATGATTGGTCTAGAAGCTGCAATATAGCCTGAAATTCTCTCTTCCCCAAGTCGGACAAGACAGACCTTTGGATTAGTACTGGGATTATTATGATAACAATATTCATCCTTAGTCAAGTGGCAACTCTCAAAAGGACAGAAGACTGCGTTCATAAGAATATTTATTCTTTCAGAAGCATTTGCTTTATAAGGCACTGTGCTGAGCACTTAATGTATAGTCATCATGAATCCTGACAAAACCTTGCTAATTAGGTATTACTGTCCCCACTTCATAGAGGGGAAAACTGAGGATATGAGTGGGTAAGCTACTTCTCAATTTCATACAGCAGGGACAAAGCAGAGCTAGGGATCAATCCTGGCTGAGCTTACTTGACTCAAAAACTTATGTTCTTTTACACTTTCTACGTATATTGGGTGCTATGCCAAGGATAAAAAAGAGAAACCTGCAGAATTAACAGTGAAGTTAGAATGAAGGCCGTGAGGGCCTGAACTAAGGGAGCAGCGACTGAAACACAAAACCTGAGATGGGTGAGACAGGAGCTTAAGAGTTGTTCACATTTATTTAATGCCTCTTGTGGACTATAGACTGTTTTACACACTATCCATCGTTAATCCATGAGATATGGATTGAACCCACATTTGAATCCTAAGTTACCAGGAGCATGATGATTTATAAATAGCAAACAGCAAGTAGAAACAGGAAGAAAAGAAAAATAATTTTTGTTTAGCCTTTCCTCAGTTAACTAAGATATGTTTATAAACTATGTGTCCAATCATAGGGGCTAAGGTCAGTGTAAAATTTTCAGGATGTTCCAATAAGTCATACAACAATAATTTAAAAGACACATAAAATTAATGTTAATTAAAAATCAAAGGAATAGGGACTTCCCTGGAAGTCTAGTGGTTCAGACTCTGTGCTCCCAATGCAGGGGGCCCAGGTTCAATCCCTGGTCAGGGAAAAAGGTCCCGCATCCTGCAACTAAGAGCCCACATGCCTCAACTAAAGGTCCCACATGCCACAACTAAAGATCCTGCACGTGGCAATGAAGAACAAAGATCCTGTGTGCCGCAACTAACACCCGGCACAGCCAAATAAATAAATATTTTTTAAAAATCAAAGGAATAAACTCATATAATATAAACTGTTGTTTTTTCTGGTTGCTCTAATATAAACTGTTTTGATTTAAATTAATTTAAATTGACCCACAAATAAAACTAAAGGCTGGTGCTAGTCTTTTATTTCACTTTACTTTAAAGTAAATAAATAAATGTTATTTTATTTTGTATGAAGGAGTAATGGGATCATGTGTTATACTTTCTCTACAATTTTTCAGCATAGTTATATTACTTTTAACATGCAAGAGTAATTACTTTAAAGTAACTTAAAAATATTTACGTGTATTACTATGGTTTGTAATTACTGTAGCTGAATTTATTCCTTAAATTTTAGGCCTGTAGCTGCTCTTGGTTCAAATCAAACTTCTGGAGAAAAGAGTTCACTCTGTATTACCATTGGGCAGTTACAAACTCCCTGGGTTTCCTATGATAACTTGCCCCACAAGGTAACTCAGTCTGTCCACAAGGCCCAGCTCATCAAGAAGCCTGTACAACAAGGCCTCAAAGATGGAAGTCAGGGCTGCTGTGGATACTCCAGACTGTCACATAGACCTTCCCCTTCTCTTATTTCAAGAGGCAGCAATGTGGAACCCGTATGTGAATGTTGTCACATTCAGTTGTTTTTATTTTTTATTTTTATTTTTAATTATCCAGGTGGCTCTACCTAATGAAACAAGCCCTTTTATTTATTTATTTTTCTTTATTTAAAAACTTAAAAAAAAATTTTTTTGGCTGCGTCGGGTCTTAGTTGCGGCATGCGGGCTCTTTGTTGTGGCACAAGGGCTTCTCTATAGTTCTGGTGTGTGGGTTTTCTCTCTCTAGCTGTGGCATGTGGGCTCCAGAGCGTGCAAGCTCAGTAGTTGTGGAGTGCAGGCTTAGCTGCCCCGTGGCATGTGGGATCTTAGTTCCCCAACCAGGGATCGAACCTGCGTCCCCTGCATTGGAAGGTGGTTTCTTTACCACTGGACCACCAGGGAAGTCCCACATTCAATTGTTTTTAAAAGCCCATGTGTGCTTTCATCTTAACACTGTGTAAAAATGTGTTACTTTGTGAAATCAAATTTAAAATTGAATCCACAATTTTGGGAAAAATCCCACCTGCCTAAAAAATACATAAACACTATAAAAGATTATATTCTCCATTTATAGACAACAGCATTGCACAGCTAACAAATCATGGGCTTTAGAGTTAGAGGAAGCTAGATAGGAAAGCCAAGTGCATGAATTAGCAACTGGGTGTCTTATATTTAGAGTGCTTCAGAAACAGGATCTGGGGTAAGTATTAAAGTACAAGTTGGTAATTTGGGAAATGATCACAGGGAACATCACAGGGTGAGGAAACGACATAGAAGAAGGAAGGCAATTGATTAAGGGAGCCTATAATAGGTTACTATTATAGGCAACTGGGGCTCAATCCCATTGGAAAAACCTGGGAAATAGTAGAGAAGGTGCCTTGGAGTTACCCCACCCAAGGAGCAAGAAAGCTGAACTGTTATACACCTATTCCCCTTAGTCATTGGTGACGAGCTGTTGAGAGGATATGTTAAGTTGTGCATGTGAATGCTACCTGGCACAAAGTCTGTGCTCTGAAGATATTTTCTTTCTTCACTCAAGGTACGAGGTACCTTCACTCAAGGTACATTTTTTGTAGGACGGAATCAGGGACATTCCTCCTTTCTCTTCTTTATTTTGCTCATCCTGGCCTAGTAAATTCTTAAAATGCTCTGAATGATGATATCAAAGACATTATTTCAAGATTTTCCTAAGTGGTACATAAACAATGAGTCTGTTTGTGTTACTGTCAATAGGATTGCTTGTTTAAAATTATCTAGGGAAGTGAAATTGTTATAGTATCACAATTCTCCAAATTATTCCTAATATTATCTAATCACTGTGATATTGGACAAATTGATTCCTTGCTTAGTGATACACATTTCTCACCTAAAACAAACAAAAATGAGACTGTTAACCTAGTATTAGCGTCAACAACTATAAGTCCCCCTTCTTTCTAGGTTTGATGGCTGACATCACACTAAAAATTTAGTATCTTCAACACAGCACTCCAAGTTGGTAGCAAAATGAAAGCTTTGAACCTACAGTGACCATAATTTCCATTCAATATTTAAATTACAACTGAGATTATCGTGGGATATTATAGTCTAAAAATCTGAGATTTTCTGTCTTATTTTAAGTCTGAGAATATCAAAATTGACCAATTCTTTGTTCAAATAAAATTCTACTTGAATTGCAACAGTATAAGGTCAGAAAAATAAAGCTGGTCCAGTCTAGTCAGGGATATAGATCTGTAACTCTATGTTTAAGCATCTGAGGCACCCTACGTAGTGACCCTAAGGCACATTTGAAGAATCTGGAGCCCTAGAAATTTATTAAATTAGCCCTAATGAGTGGAGGTGGCTGGACCTGCTCATAGCTAAGGTCACCAATAAGGCCAGGAGTGAGAGTGGGCACTGTGACTCCTGAATGACATTATTCCCAGGACTCAGGGTCCAGTGCATAAAATTAACCTGGACACAGCTCTCTGGTGAAGGAAGTCCCATAAATCTCCTTAGCGGGCTTTCACAACACAAATCACTCTTGGTTAGAATTGCTCCAGCAGGATTTAGAGGCAGGAACTAGTACATTCCCTAACACTACTGTGAAGGTAGATTATTCCAGAAAGATATGTGCTGTCTTAGATATGTAATTTCATAGTATACAGCCTCCAAACACAGTATACTATAAAGACAGATCACCAAAGAGCACCCAGAAAAGCGGGAGGGAGGGCGTTTCTGCCCTCTACATCCTTGGGTTCCACATCTGCAGATGCAACCAACCACAGATGGAAAATATTTTTTAAAAAATTCCAGAAAGTTCCAAAAAGCAAAACTTGAATTTGCCATCCACTGGCAAATATTTACATAGCATTTACATTGTACTAGGTATTATAAGTAATCTAGAGATGATTTAAAGTATATGGAAGAATGAACATAGGTTATATGCAAATACTACATTTTATATAAGAGACTTGAGCATCTGTGTATTTTGGTACCTGCGGGGGTCCTAGATACCAAAGGACAACTGTATATTGAAAACATAGAAAGTGAGGCTAAATAAATAAATAAATGATGTGAAATACAGTAAAAGGAGAAAAGGTCATTATTGTATTATGGCAACTATTACCAATGTCAAAGCTGTAATCAGAAAAATCCAATGTTAGATAACTATGCTATTAATTCTGATTTCAACAACATTTATCAATTTTGGTGATTACACTCCTTAACCCTGAAAAAGTAGTATAAAATTTTTTTGTGTATCCTAAAATTATTGGAAGGGGATTGATTTACAAAGATGGAATGATTTATGTATAGACAGTGTAAAACTGTTTGCATTATTTTCCCTTCTCCTGAATGGCAGCTTCACCTATATTTCAGTAAAGTCCTGATTAAAATAGCGTTTTGTCAATAGAAGGCCAAGAACTTTTGTATTAGTGAGAGTTCATCAAGGTTAAAGCTCTTTGTTGGTGGGTTGATCTCTTTTGATTTCCCACCAGTTTTATACAATTTAATTCCCTGTAATTATATAGAAAACATAAAACTTTGATTTTCCATGTTTTTAAACATAAAGATTTCCATCGATTACCAATATTCAATACACTTTAGCACTACCAACTATTTTGAAATCTGCTGATTGTTTTAATTTAGCTCATTTGATAGGGTTTGACAATATTTTTTTATAGACTTGCCTGAAGTTGAGAAACATTAATATTCTGATTATTATGTATCTTTCAATTTTCTCATTAAATAAATTACATCCAACTCCTTACTTATTCATTTATTATTTGATTATTTTAATATTTGTTTTCCTAATAAATATTTATTGAGCCTTGACTATGTGTCAGGCACTGAAAATATAATGTAACTCAGGTAAGCCAGGTAACTGCATTTATGGACTTTACATTTAATTGAACTGACTTATTTTGTTTTGTTTTCTTGGAAATATTACTCTTTTCATTTTATAGAGACTATTTTTGTGTGAACTGCCTTGCCAACTCCAATTATCCAGGCATCCTTACAAAGCTGGCATTATTATACCTATTTTCCTGGTATGGAAACTGTAGGCTCAGATAGGTGAAAGGGTGTGTATACAATAAAACTGCCAAATTAATGACTAAGCTGTATATGGAACCAAAGTCTTTCTGGCTGGCTGTAAAATACTGTACCTATCATATCACACTACTCTTAGAGGTTTCCAAGGGAGGGAAATGATGGCAAGATAACTCACAGGCTGAAATAGGTAACTGCAGCTTAGCTTAGGAACAGAAATGCTTACAGATCACTATTGCAGTTCCAAGTTATGACATGGCATTAATGAGAGCATTCCTCCACATTTTATTTAACATACTATAGTTTTGAAAAGTGAAACTGACTCTTTTGTGGTCACCTCTGGGATTGTGTGTTCTTCCCCTCAACCACATGTGAGTGCAGCATAACCTCCTCACCACCTCCACACCACATCTGACTTGATTCATCCAGAGCTGGGCCCCTAGCCAAATTTTTTCTTTTTAAACACAGACCAGAGAAAGTGTTGGGTCAGTCATACAATACAAAATTAGAATTTGTCAGTGGTCATATTTCCCAGTATGTGAAACTTCAGAGAAAAAAACATATGCAGAGAAAAATCTGCAGAGAAAAAAAAAGTGTACCTGTAGAGAAAAAAAATGTGGCATAGAGACAGAAGAGACAGAGACAGGGATTGATCTAGTGGCATTCAATCATCATTCCAACCATTCTGGATGTCCAACATTTTGGCTTGACTTTGTCTTAGATTATATGAACCTCTATTTAATTTTTTGGTTTTGATACATCTCATTTGACTTTTTAACTTTCATTTGCATCTAGGAAATTAGATAATCCTCACTACTACTTAAACAGTGTATAAACATACCCAAATTATTCTCAGATCTGTCAGAATCTGAGTGAGATTACTCAAGTAATTTCATTCTATGGATATCTCTTTCCTAACCTGCAAAATTCTTAGCCATGGCTACTTCATAGAGATATAATAATTAAATTGGACATTGCATGTAAAAGCGCTTGATAACATATATTACTTGCCTATACACATGTAGAGAACAAAAAATTAAGCAGGCAAATGTGTTGGACATCTTGAGTGGTTCTCCATGGCATCACCTGTAAAGCAATTGGAGAGTATATGTTTGCTTGCCTCTTCAGGCAATTCTGCACTCAACCCATACTTCAGTCATACTGAATTACTTACAGTTCTCTAAACACATCCTTTTGCTTTTGCATACACTATTCCCTCTTCCTGGAATGTCATTTTCCCTTAATCCTATGTGGATGTATTGATTTTTTTTTCTCATTCTTCGAGGTCAAATTGTTGCCTTCTTTGTAAAGCCTTCTTTCTGGGACTTCCTTCCTTATAGGAAGAATGGGCAGTGCCCTCCCTACACCATTTGGAAATGACTCTTCTGTAGAATTGATGGAATTTCTAATTAATGATTTATTTCTAATTGTGTCACCTTAGTTAGAATCTTTGGAGTCAGAGGCCATGTCTTCTTCATCTTTAATGAACCATTCAACACTTTAAATTCCTCATCTTTAACTGCTTACAAAAATAGGCATTAAATTAAATATAGATTCTAAGATGACAATTTCTCTCTAGAGCCTCCTTTTTCATTTTTTCCCTCAGAACGCTCCCTATAAAGTGGTGATACCACCGTATTTGTTTTAATTTCCTCAAACATTTTCTTCTGCAAGAGGATTAATATCTTTTGAGGATCTACATCTTTTGTTTAACTTTAAAAGAAATATGTCCCCACTCAGGGATGAATGATAAAGGGTCAACAAAGAGCAAATATCCTTCATATTTATATTTGAGACTGCTGCTTTCTTTAACTTGATCATATTTTAGCAATTCTATGTCAGTTTGATTTATGTACCCCGAAAGATCAAGAGTGATCTGATTCACATTTTCTCAAAAAATTATTATCACTTATCAGAGAACTTAAATGAGTTTGTCATCATCTGAAATAACTGTGACCACACCCTAATGCTGTCCACTTTTTCAATGGAATTGCTTTCCTATACCCAAACTCTATGTTAGATAATTTGGGAAATTCTATGCTAGTTAATTTGAGATGCTGGTATGTAACTATTTATATAAATTGTATTATTTCATCCTCCAAAAGTACTGTGAGGATTTTCAGATCAAGAATCAGAGAATTTACATGTCATGCTTGAGGTCACATAGCTTTGTTCCTTCTAGAAAGGATAGATACAAGGTAGTATCACTGGTACACATTCCCAATAACCCTAAGGAAGAACAGTCCTTTTGCTGTTTCTCATTCTTACTAAAGTCTTAAATTTCTTATGTGCCCCTTTTCAACTTGTTAGCTTCTACCTGCCTCATGGTCTTAGGTCAGGAATCATGTCCTTGACTGTTAGGCTAGGTGTGACACTCTTCTACTCAGCTTCCATGTCTATTTGTGCTCCCTGGGCTACAATCTGCTTAAAACATTAAAAAAACATTCCATGGATTTGTTTATATTATGGTCTTACCCCCAACTGTTGAGCTACTAGAGGCTGTGAACCAACCCTTAATTATATTCTTTTCTTCTCAGTACTTGGTACAATGTGTAGCATATTGATTGCATTGAACAAATAATTCATTTTCAAACAAATGAAATGATATATCTTTAATTCCCAAATAGTTGCATTCTCAAGTTTGCAATACTCAGTCATATTTTCTGATATGATTCTGAGATGTGACCTTGTGACCAGAAACCCCTCAAGACAAAAATGTTTGATTGCCTATCTGCTTACCTGGTATTTAGTACCTAAGAGTTCAGAATGTCTTCTACTCTTCTGTACTAATGCCTGTGACAGAATTAGGCCTGCTTAACCTTTTCAACTGAATCTATCCTCATGTACCACTTAGCCTTCCTGAGCAGAGGTTCTCCAAAGAAGATGGAAAAGTCCTACCTAAATATATGTCCAGCCATAGGAGAAGGAGAAGATGTATTACTCCCTTTTCCCTGCCATTTAAAATTCCAATGAAGAGGTCCCATCATATGACTTTGACAAAGAGCAAAATGAAGTAGCATCAAAGAGCTCCTACTTGAGGTTAGCACTGGGGTGGGCTGAAGGGCTAATATAAACTTTGTTACAATATTTTGAACCTCTACTATGTGACAGGTGCTCTATGCATTATCACAGAGTTCTTATAAAACATGGGGGAAGTAGATAGTATGTCCTACCTGCAGCACTAGAGGTAAAAACTTAACTGGGCTTCACTGAGGATAAGTAAAAGTTCCAAACAGACTGGGAATGGCTATGCTGGAGAATTCCACGCTCTGTGTCCTCAAAGCACATAGTATATATCACTTTGTCCAAAAGCCATCCACATGGCTGCAGCCAGGAAAGCTGAATAAAAATATGCAGGATTGTTCAAATTACAGATTCCTGGCTTCCTTCCTACTGAATCAGCTCCTGAGATGGCTGAGGAATCTATATTTCTAACAATTTACTAGATGACCCTAACATATACCCAGGCTTGGTGAAACAAAATTGTATTAATGATATTCTCTAAAATAAACTTACCTTCAGGCAGGACAATTTGGTGTAATTAATTTAAATTGGTTCCACAAGCATTAGTGGAGGCCCAGTATGTGCCAGGAATTCTGCTGGGTTGTGGCAACAAAGAAACTAAAAGAGACACTGAAACTGAACCCAAGGTGCAACACAGGAAAAATAGGGAGCTGGCACAGAAACAAATAAATTGAAATGTGCAATGATAACTCAACAGTAAAAAGACCAGAGGGTGAAAGTGTGAGAAAAGAGAGAATAATTATCTCTACTTGATGAGGAAGGCTAGGAAAGCATCCACATAGGAGAGGGTGTATTTATTAAAAGAACTTCTTTCAGATACTTGCAAGGAAGACAGTAACTGTATGGTGCATTTCCAGCCCAAACCTTCATTGTTCACCAGAGAAACAGTTTGAATTTTTGAATTTCTCTCTCTCTCTCTCTCTCTCTCTCTCTCTCTCTCTATATATATATATATATATATATATATATATGTTATTATCTGTTTGTTTGTTTGTTTTAAGACCCAGCATATTCAGGGGTTATGTGGTAACTCATAAGAAAGCACAGTGATGTCCATGAGGGTGAATTTATTCTTGTTATTTCTTCTATTTGGGCTTTTATTTTTATTAGATAGCTTTTATTTCAGCACGTGGATATTATAATACTGTAGGAGGAAATTTATATTTTATTCTATGTATTTTTTTGGTTTATTTCTTTTCTTCCAAAATCTCAATATAACTCGTGAGAAAACATGATGAAACCGTGGAAACCTCCCTATTCCTGATACTGTCTACCGAAACTACCTTTATTGTTTCCTCTGGAACATCATGGGAGTTGAAGTTTAATGATTCCAATTTAAAACTGGTCTAGAACAAACTGCAAATGCAATCTGTGAGAACATTTATCTGAATTAAGTTTCTTCTATTTCCCTCTGACTGTAACTTTATGGAGGTTTTCATAAATGACAGGAAAGTAGATTTCCAAATATGGGGATTTTTGAAAGCATTTATTGAATCATTTCCATTTACTGACAATACCAATGAGGCTCAGAGAGGGCAAGAGATGTTCCCAAGGGTACACAGTACCCCTAGCTCTCAAATTTGTCTTTCCAGTCTCAGCCTATAATCTTTCCATTTCATCTCACTATCTCTTTAAAACAATATATTGGAGGTAGTAGAAATTCTTGCAAATAATTTTTTTAGGCCTTCCCAAAGGATGTATACAGGAACAAGGGCATTTAGACATAGTGGGCTGACCTCTTGACTACAAAAACACTGTGGCATTTATTAATTATTAGTAGATTTTTAAAAAGTGCCATGGTACACCTCCCTGAACCTAGAACATACGTCCAGGGAGAGGTTGGCTTTTTTTTTTAATTAATTAATTTATTTTTTTAACATCTTTATTGGAGTATAATTGCTTTACAATGGTGTGTTAGTTTCTGCTCTATAACAAACTGAATCAGCTACACATATACATATATCTGATTTCTCTTCCCTCTTGCATCTCCCTCCCTCTCACCCTCCCTATCCCACCCCTCTAGGTGGTCACAAGAGAGGTTGGCTTTTGATCGTTTTTCTCTTTGATTATGTATGATGAGAAAATTAGTACTATCACTCTCACCCTCTCCACACCCCCCAAATATATATTATTTATATATATTTTTTATATGTTTTACATATATATATATAAAACATATTTCTTTATGTTATGGTCCTGATATTTCCCTTACATTGTTCCTTGGGGCAAGTTATTACTGTTTCTCTGTGTCTGGTATTTATTCTTTACCTTGAAGAGTAAGGTACTTCTTTAAGTCAAACCAGCCACATCATTGCAGCTCCAAATCATAAATAGAAGACAAACCATCACCATGAAAAACTAGGGGGGAAAGCAAAAAACTATATCACATCAGCTGTGGAAGAAATCTCTTTTAGCCTCTTATTTTTCATGGAAGCAAATGGCAGTGGTGATAGATAAGGGACTGCTATCATACACCTATTTGAACAGGAGTGGAAAGATGTGGTGGTTATACCTGAGGCCTAGCCTTTCATCCTAACATGTCAACAGGACACATATGTGGCCCTATGGGTTTCACTGTAGCTCAAATCAGAGAGAAGCAGTGGGAAGCCCCACAGAATTTCACAGATGTTCTCAGGCTCTACACATAAGACTGGTAAAGTGAAGAATAGTACCTGGACACAGTTCAAGAGGTAAGCCCAGGTAAGCTCACCTTAATTAAGTCAGGCAATTACTAAGTTCTCCTTTATGGACTATTATTGTTGTTTTTCATTTTTTAAATCTAAATTAATATGTCATACTCCCCTGTACTATACTTCACTAGCTTATGAACAATGCCAAATGCCTTCATACTTATAGGGAAAGCTTGGGAATACTGTCACAAGTACGTGACACTACCTTTAATCTTAGAAATCCCAAGGTTGTCTGGTTTGAAAAGAAACAAACAAAAACAAATGGTAGTCATGGGCAGGAAGATGGAAAAATGTTGCAGTTGAGACTAAATCACATTTTCAGATATCTCAGAGAAGGGAATGAGTTAAGCCATTAACAAAAATCACTTCACATATGGAAAAATTTACCAGTGAGGTATTGTTATCCTTCCACTTAACAAATAGAATAAGTAGGGCTTTGCAAGCTGAGTATCTTCCAAGCTCCCATAATCCAGTGCAAGTGGGAAGCGTGATTCCTGCCCAGTGTTCTTTCCACTGCATTGTGCTAATGGCCAGACTGGAATGAAATTTAAATGTCACATCTCCTCCATGACTCATAAGATGCCCAGTGTCATGATAGGTTGATTTATTGTATGTGGCCAGAAAAGAATCTATAGCATGATAAACTATAAAAGGCAACTATTAAAAATGACCATATGTTCTCATTTTATAGATGAGGAAATGGAAACAGAGAAGGGGAAATGACTGCCAGTGGATCATTAATAGAATTTATTAAACTCAGTTCTGATTATACAGGTCTCCTTTTTAATATTATTCAATGATTTCCCATTGAATTTCAAGTAAAGTCCAAATTCCTCACCATTACTTAGGAGGCCATTTGAGATTCTTTTCTGCCTCTTTTACTGTGCAACAGTTATTAAGTCCTCCTTTAGATACCTTGCTATATCAATTATTATTTTTCTAGGACTAAGGTTTTTAAACATACAGTACATTCTGACTGAACTTATTTCCCTCCATCCTTCCTTACTCACACAGTTCCTGAGCAACACCTTTTATATTTCCAAGTTCACCTGAAATGTCCTTCCTAGGTTGAACAGGATTTCCTGCCTAGGTTAGTTTCTAATATCACCTATACTACTTTTTTGCATTCATCAAAATCCAAATTAGATGATTATATTTTTAAAATTTATGTGTAAAGTCTATATTGCCTTCTTGACTATAAACTCCATTAGGAAATAGATTATAACAACATATTTTGAATGAATGAATGTTAAATTGAGACTATTAGGAGTGACAAAGATTTGAAAGGCAACTTCAATTCCTCATGGAATGCTTAAATTCTATCTGCATATGACTTCCCCAAATAGTTAACTTTTTTTTTAAACTCAGTATCATCTTTTACAATGCAGACTTTTTTTTACAGCTACTTATCACAACTTTTCTACCTACGTTTCGTTAATGTTGAAAAGTTTAAACACCTTTATAATATATCTGAGCCTAGAAATACTACAAGGGAAATTTTTTAATATGAAAATAAACATTTACACAAAAATATTTAGTGGTGGTTAAATGAAATTTATTACTTATTATACATCATGAAAATATCAAAAGACCCTCAACTTACAATACTGCATTAGATTTGTAATGGTACATGAAATACAATTAAAATAAATACAGATCTACAAAAATGGCCAGTGTAACAGAAAATTTCATAGATGAGGAAGGCCCAAACTTTAAAGTGATTTGCATCTTTGGAATGTGATCTCAAGTGAGCCCGACGGTCAATCAGACTAAACGTTGTCCTTCTTCAATGAGACCAATGAAAACCTCTAAGTCAAACCTAGCTTTTCCTTCTAATGAAAATATTTTTGTTTTTCTCATTTCAGTGGCTCTCTGTCCTCCACTGACTATAAAATAGGAGTCTCAATATATTCTTCTCCACCCAACCTTTCATTCACAGCGTTCGTAAGACAGCAGCCTTATGTCTAGCAGAACAGTGTCATAAGATTTTATCGGTTGACCTTCACTTTCAGAATTTTACATCCAGAGAACAATGTCAGTTGCTATCAAACATCTATCCAAAAGAATTTCATCTGCTTAAGAATTTTGCTTTACATGACTCTGCCATCTCAGGGGTCAGACCAGAGGATTTTTAGTTAAAAAATGTTAAAAATAAAAATGTTTAAATTCCAACATTTTAAAATTATAATACACCTTAAATAATTCTATATTTATAATAGCAGTCTTTCCCTAAAGGAGATAACTTCTTCTTAACTTTGGAACCTTCCAGTTGAAAACCACATTAAGTTATCCCTGTCTCAGTTCTCTGTTGAAGAATGCTGACCACTTCTCTTTTAAAAATAGAAGCACTTGGGCTTCCCTGGTGGCGCAGTGGTTGAGAGTCCCCCTGCCGATGCAGGGGACGCGGGTTCGTGCCCCGGTCCGGGAAGATCCCACATGCCGCGGAGCGGCTGGGCCCGTGAGCCATGGACGCTGGGCCTGCGCGTCCGGAGCCTGTGCTCTGCAAAAGCAGAGGCCACAATGGTGAGACGCCCGCATAACGAAAAAAAAAAAAAAAAAAATAGAAGCACCTGACCCCTGAATGTTACATGATAAGGCCAGGTAATCATGAAAAAGAGGAAGACTGATAAAAGCATGATTAATAAAATTAAGTACCAATTGGATAATTAAAATTCTTATTGTTAATCAAATTACATTTGTTGTGTGTGTACACTTATGTAAATGTGTGGGTGTGTTTTTATGTGTATGTGTTTCTTTTAATGACAGCCAAACCATCCACATTACTCTTTCTGTAAAGGAAAAATAAATGTTTTTAGCCCATGTAATGATTATCTCATTTCATCCTCCCAATAATCCTGTGAAGTATTTTCATAAGCATGAGGTGAAGAAACTATGGTTCAGAGATATTAAAAAGTGACCCAAGGTCACATATCAAATGGGTGATTAAATTCAAATTTGAAAGCAGGATTATAGAAATGGGGAGTCTGTACTGTTTCCAGTCACCTCTGTGTCCTTTAGGCAGCAAAGAGCCACACCTGTAGACATTCATATTCTCTTTCCTTGACACTTAATCCAATCAATTAAAAAAACACCCCAGAGTTCTATACAGAATTTTCCAAAGGGTAATGTATTGATTTTCGAAACATGGAAAAAGTTATCAGACAATATGAAGAAAAAAAATGGAGAGGTATATCTCATTATTGAAAGCTGAAAATTTCCACGACAGTTATTTCCCAGAAATAAAGTGAATGAGCAAGCCATAATACCATTAACTAGTTTTATGTACTGTGTTCTGCACTGCATTACATTCCAAAGCTTAAAATATCCCAAAGCTCAAGCCAAGCTTTAGCAAATGAAGAGTTACAGAAATCTTGATGCTGTTGCAACAATTAAAAACAATTTCAGGAACAATGTAGAAAAAAACCCAAAGAACAATGAAAGAGAAAAAAAAAAGAAAACGAAGGAAGGAAAGGAAAAGGAAATAAACTGGAAAAACAAAGTCTTGTGTTCAAGAGTCTGATTTTACTGCTTGATTCTCAGGAAATGAAAGAGAAAAATACGGTTAGATTTCCTTTTATCATTTATCATTTCTAGCTAGTATAGATGGTTGGAACCAATGGAGGGAGTGATGACAAATAGCTGTGAGAAGGGATGATAACAACTGATAATGACTTCCAGAGTCACATTTAGTAGAACTGAGAAAGTGTTATCATGTTGAACAATGGGCAAATTTTAATATATCTGAAATATCTAGTAGGCACCTATTTGGAGGAACATTCTTGAAATACAGTCATCTTGGGTATTTTTTATCTTGTTTTCTTATTCAAAACTTAAGAAACTGGACAATGGTAGATTTGAAAATTACTATGCAATGCTTACTTATCTTATGAAAACCCTCAGAACTTCCTCAATGAAGCATACATACAGCTTCCCAGAATAGATACAGTGATCATTCTTCTTATTTATTCTTTTTCTGAACACACTGAGTTTTTTTTCCATATAACACCTTAACATTAATTATTTCATTCATCTGCATATTTATTGTGTGCTTACTATATAGCAGATTCTGATTTTATTCCAGGATTTTACTTGCAAATAAATAAAAAAATTACTCTGGCTCAGTCAATATTTTAGTGAGGAGACAAACAATACACAAATAAATAAGGAAGATTATTTCAGATATTCAAAAGTGCTATGAAAAAGATAACAGAGTGAGTTAATACCAGGTAACTGGGAAAGAGGTATCATTTGATAAAGCAGAGAAGATTCCAGTGACACAGTGACATTTGTGTGGGGGCCTGAATGACTCGAAGGAGGCATCTGATGAATTGGGTCCAGAGTTTTTCAGAAAGAGAGCAATGGACTCTCAAAAATATTGAGCTGAAAAAGAGCATGGTTCGGGGCTTCCCTGGTGGCGCAGTGGTTGCGCGTCCGCCTGCCGATGCAGGGGAACCGGGTTCG
>NC_041230.1:34488374-34502163 GCF_002837175.3 Physeter macrocephalus
AAAAAAAAACCAAAAAACAAAACAAAAAAAACCAAACAAACAAACAAAAAAAAGAGCATGGTTCATGTTCTCAGAACAGAAGGGAAGCTATCGTGGCTGAAATTTACTGAGCATGAAGGGTTAGGTTTAAGAGTAACTCATAGGTTAGATCCAGTAGGGATACAACACACTTATTTACTTCTGTGTAATCCACTCTGAATTCTCTGGATTCTTATCACCTAACTTTTATTCTGTGGATCTCAAAAGCAATGTATTTTATATTGATCTGAGCCATCAATATTCACTTGGAATAAGTCCTAGCATTAAATTGCCTAGTATTGTCAGGGGCATATTATATGCATCCTTTTTCGCATGAGCATCTGTCATGTGAAAATGTGCCAGGCACCATGCAGTTTCAAAAGCAGTATGGAGAAATTGAAATAGACTGAGACAGAAGTTAGAGACCTACTTTCTAACCCCTTTCTTCCACTATCTCTGATTTTGGTCAAACTATCTACCTTCTCTTCACCCAAGTTTTCTCAACTGTAAAATGGGGATAACACAGGTGAATCTGGCTGAACAGATCATTGTGTGAATATATGAAGGACCTTGAACAATAATAGGCTAGGCCCTGAGAAGGCAGACTTGGATAAAGGAGAATGTAGGAAACGAAGGAGCCAGCAAGGAAATAATATGTAGGACTGGGTTGGAAGAGCAGGAGTAAGCTCAAAATTTGTAGTCATGTCAAAAGAACACTGAGGGGGAACACTGCTATACCCTTGATAGGAGAATCTAAGAATGACCGGCGAGTGGCTATGATTTAGTTTGCTCCGTTGTTTTTGTTTTCTCTTTGTTTGCATATTAATGAGATAAGATTATCCTATATTCTACCCTAGCATAGTACCTGATATATAATAAGCTTTAACAAATGTTTGTTAGATGAATAAACAAACACAAATGAACAGGTAGATGGGTACACCCACACAGACAGTTAGCAAAGCCTTAGTGCTTGACGTAGTCATCCTCTCAAACCTTTCTGTGCTTAGGTATGCAGTAGAAATTGAGTGAGCCAGATTCATCTTATTGTCTAGGACCTAGAAGGTTCTTCCACAATATCGATTTGGCAGGGTCTGTAATGAAAACTAAAGAACATGTGGACACAGAGGGGGAAGGGGAGGGTGGGACGAATTGGGAGATTAGGTTTGACATAAATACACCACCATCTGTAAAACAGATAGCTAGTGGGAACCTGCTGTATAGCACAAGGAGCTCAGCTCCGTGCTCTGTGACGACCTAGATGGGTGGGATGTGGGGGGAGGCGGTGAGCAGAAGGTCCAAGGGAGGGGATACATGTATACATACAGCTGATTCACTTCCTTGTACAGCAGAAACTAAAACAACATTGTAAAGCAATTATACTCCAATAGGGACTTCCCTGGCGGTCCAGTGGTTAAGACCTCACCTTCCAATGCAGGGGGTGCAGTTTCGATCCCTGGTTGGGGAGCTAAGATCCCACATGTCTCATGGCCAAAAGACCAAAACATAAAAAGGAGAAGCAACATTGTAACAAATTTAATAAAGACTTTAAAAGTGGTCCACATCAAAAAAAATCTTAAAAAAAATATACTCCAGTAAAAAAAATAAAGAACTATATAAGTAATTAATGTAATTACTGACTGAGCACAGCTCAGAAAATGGAAGTTCTCTTAGGTTAGAGTTTTTCATAGTGGGTTCCTGGATCACCTGCTTCATACAACCTTGGGAGTGTCTTCAAAAGCAAGTCACGGGGCTCCACACTACCAGACTTATAAGAACTTCTTGGATTGGAGCTTAAAAATTTGTATTTTTTAAAAGTCCCTTAGTTGATTCATACGTTCCCCAAGGTTTGATAAGCTCTGTTTTAATGTCTTAATGGCATTTTCTTTTCCATTTAAGTTATATTTGTGGGGGATATGATATAAAGTAAGGTATATTATTGACTTCATTGGGAAACAGAATTAGAGATATATGTATGGTTCTCAAATTATATCCAAGAGAATTATTTCGATAAAATAAAATGTGAGAGGTGGAAAAAAGCAGAGAAGCAATGCATGTATAAAGATGTAAGGTTTTTAAGATGACAGAAAATCTAATGCTAGTCAACCATGTGATGCAGCTAGTTCAAAAGCTAATTAATCTTCAGCTACAGTAATAGAAATTACATACTCATCAGAACTAGGACAGTGATAGTCCCAGATTTGTCAGACTACCACAGGAATGCTATGTTCATTTTTAGGTGTTAACTTTTAAAAGAATATTAAACAAAATTAAATTGCCCAGGTTAAAAGACCATGTCCTAGGAGGAATAACCAAAGAAACTCAGAGTACTTGACTTAGATGAAAAAATATAGACCATTATGAAGTTCACCTTCAAACTACTGGAAGGCTGCCCAGAGAGAATAACTATATTCTCTCTGGGGGAGCGAGTGAAGACAGGGGGTGAAAGCTGCAGGGTGATTATTTTGCTTCAATATAAAGATCTGTCTATTCTCTTGTCTGTTTAAAATGCTATACTTAAAGTATAGAAATATTATCTATAATGTGGGAAAATGGTATACATAATTCTTTCCTCTAATATACATGTTCATAATGGCATAATCTCTTCTGATTTTGTCCATAAGCAGGCCTATGTAAAAACAGTTGTATCATGGTACATGCTCTTGCATGTCATTTAACATTACATTCTGAGATTTTTATGTGGATTTGTATTTATCATTTTGATGGCTGCACAATAGTCTACCAAGTGATATATACTAAAATAAGCCGTTTTCCTGCTAGTAACTATGTATGTATGAAGAGCTCTAGACAACAAAAGGTAATAGAATGAAATGGAGCACCTCAAAATAACAGAATCTCAAGGCTCAAGAAATAGTTTGAGGTCATTTCTACAGAAATCATGTTTCATAAAGAAGAGATTCTGAGTAGTAGGGAGAGCTACTTTAGGACCCTGGTTAGTAGAAAAACCACTTCTGCCTCTTGGATCAGTGCTCTTTTTCCATCACCAGACTGGAAAGGACTGGTCTTTCTTCTTTAAAAGTACTCAAGTAGGTCACAGTGACAACTTTCAGGGACATCATAAAGGAGATTCAAAGTATCAAAGGGAAGACATGCAGTGCAACCATTAATAGCCTTTCCAACAGAAAGATTATATGGCTTTGCATCACAAGGCCTAGTCCCAAGAAAGGAGAGATCACTATATCATAGAGTGGCCTCATAATACTCCTTGGAACAGATGACTGAACTGAACCAATAAAACTACAGAAAGTCCTCAGCTACAATGTGTGCTGAGCTGTATACATTGCTGTGCTATTCAAAATTGTACATGCTAATGAATCTGGCACAAAGGCATTACAATTGGGGTATTCTAAATCTTCATTATCTCATTGAAGCCTTAAAATAAAGCTGTAGCTAGTCCTGTGATTGTTCCCATTTTGCAAAGGTAAAAAAAAAAAAAAAAAAAAGATAGGTAATCAGGATAGACCACCAAAAATATAACCTGAGACAAATAAAAGTTCTCTGTATCTTCTGAATTTTCATCCTTCTGTCCAATCATCTCAAGCAAACACATTTAGTATGAAAATAATCTTTCTAGAAAGACTGCAGAATGTAACAAATGAGAGTTTGAGGTATTTCCCTGGGGCTAACACCAGGTGTCTTGGTAGGCATGGCATTATGCATGTCAGATGGATGCTTTTATACTGTCTTTTATTTTTTAATCCTATTTTTGTAAAAGTCCCCCAAAATGAAGCTAATTAAATACAGTATTTCTACTTTATTTGCTGAAGATATCTATTGCCAGATTTGGTCAGCTATGTATGGCTGTCTATAATTTCTCACTTAAGAAGGTAATTTATTCATGACACTAGCTGATGATGAAGTGATTGTTAAAGCTACATGGTGTGTCATTCCTTTCAGTTTCTGTATTATTTTACACTGAGTTTGGATCTGTATTTTCTGAATCTCTGTGCCAGGATAATTATATGGCCATATGTAAATCACCCCATCCCACCTCTCTGATTTTTGAATGAAAACCAGGGATGGAATTACTGTAGATCCATAACCATTTTATACTCTTCATAAAAGGATTTTCAGAGCTTAATATGAACTATAAGGTGAAGAATAATTTGAAAGAGTAGTTTTAGGACATGTTATCAGAAATTAACTTTAATGATAAGTTTGGAGGGTTTTAAACTTAAGCCAAATGAAATCTGCACTATTATGCATTTATTCTCTTTACTAACTTCTTGTTAGACACTCTGTGACTTGTCCTTCATTTTATGACAAGATACTTGAAAGGTTGATTTGTATGAGTCATAGACAATTATTATTAGGCACTATAAAAAGATAATAGATTTCGGAACTTCTTTTTTATTTTTTAAGTCTTAAAATACTACCATGAACTCTTGCACTATGGAATATAAAATAGGGTTTCTTAAGTGTCTGACTTTCAGCATCAACCTAAACTTCAAAAGTGTATCAAAAATGAAACCCCATATTGACAAATTTAAGTTACTTTTTATAATGTATAGATTATTGCCCTTGTGTGTGATGAAGGAACTCAGGAATACAAATAGCCTGTTCATAGTCATAGCATGATTTTGATCTTCAGGAAGGATTATCACCCAATGTGGTGCAGAAACAAAAATGTGGCTTCAGGGGAGTAGCTAAATAATGGCATTGCCTTTCTTTCTATTGTTCAGGCCAAAAACCTAAGTATGATTCCTCTCTTTTCCTCATACCAACATCTAATCAGTTGGAAACTCGTGTGGATTCATGCTTCAAACCATATACAGAAGAGGATATCTTCCCATAACTTTCACAGCTACATCATGATCTAAGCCACCATAGTCTTTTGCCTGGAATACTAAATTGGTTTTCCTGGTTCCACCCTTGCCACTCTACAATATATCTTCCATTCAGTAGATGGGGTGAATGTGAATAAAATAATGTCCCTTCCCTGCTCAGAAACCTCCAGTGGGTTCTTATCACACTCAAAATAAAATTAAAATTCCCTGCATAGCCTACCAAGTCATGTATAATATCATTCCTAACTACCATTCCGACCACATCCCCCAAAACTCTCCTGCTCTTCTATTCAGCTCTAGCCATACTCATTGTATGGAAATAAAAAGCTCATGTCTACATCAGAGCCTTTACACTTGCTATATCCTGTCTGGAACACTTCCTTGCCACATATCTTTGCAAGTTAAACTCCCTTCTTTCAATCAGATATCCAGTGAAATGCTACCTTCTCCAAGCAGCTATCCCTTGGCAGCAAATCGAAAATAGCCCCCTTAAATTATCTTTATTATCCTGTCTAGACCCTTTTCTCACTTTATATTCATAGCATTTACTACTACATTAGATGTGTTTAGCATTATTCTCCTTCAGTATAAGCTCAATAAAGTATCTTTCCCCCAAGACCCAGAGGATTGCTTGTCTGTCCATAGTGCATGCCAATTTAGTGAATGGTTGAACAGTTAATTAACAAAATTGACAGTTTATATAAATGTATGAAGTAGCAACATGGATCATTTTTTTCATACCAACCAGACTTCCACATAACTGTGACTTCATTCCACTTGATCACTTTCTCTAGCTTAATTGGTTGAAGGCTCCTTTTACTCAAAATTTCCATGTACATTCTCTAACATCTGAAAGTTTTTGAACTAGTCAAACTTCCCCCTAGTATGAACAACATTTCCCGAAGTGAAACAGACTGGTAAGGACTAGAACACAGCTCTAATTCTCATGGGCTTATATGGTATGACAGAAGTCTCACATGAGTAAAACATACCCAGACAGAAACTTTTTTTTTTTTTTTTTTTTTTTTTTTGCGGTACGCGGGCCTCTCACTGCTGTGGCCTCTCCCGTTGTGGAGCACGGGCCCCGGACGCGGACGCGCAGGCTCAGCGGCCATGGCTCACAGGCCCAGCCGCTCCGCGCCATGTGGGATCTTCCCGGACCGGGGCACGAACCAGTGTCCCCTGCATCGGCAGGCGGACTCTCAACCACTGCGCCACCAGGGAAGCCCCAGACAGAAACTTTTAAAGGAAAATACATAAAATGGGAAAAATCATATTCATTTGTGATGAATCCCAATTTACATCTTGTGCTGTCTAAAGCAGGGTACCGTATTTCCTTCAATTACCATAGTGACAAGTTACAATATGAACAAAAAGATCAAATCAGTAATGAGCTCTAAGGATGAGCCAACAGTACTACACTTGCCTTCTCATATAAATCATCATCATCATTGTCATTATCATCATCCTCATCATCATTATCATCCTCATTATTCTCACTAATTACATAGCAAAATTCAGACATTAAGTTTATTTCTTTAGAGAAAATAAGCCTCATTGATTCCTATGTAATCTCATATAGCCTCTAACTAAATTGCCTCCTATAGGTCGTCCGTAATCTTTTCTTCAGTGCATCCAGTGGTCATTTTCTTGGTCCCCACCTTTGGAACCTTAGATAGTTAACCTTACTTCTTATCATAACTATTACTCCTTTTGTTCTTTGACACTGGAGTGTCTTGAGGCCTCTGTCTCTCAATTCCTTGACCATTTCTCATGCTCTGTCTTTGTTATATTTATATGAGATTCCACCTGAATGGGAATCCAACAGGATTTTTTTTTTCTTTGCAGAGTTAATTCCAGGCCTTGAACTCCATGATGACTGAGTTACCACTCTATGAGTCTCTGAACAGTCAATCTATCTTCTCTTCAGAATTTCCCCTGTTAACTTGTATTGGCATCAGTTCTCTGAACAGAATGCCTGTCAGTATGTACAGCCATGAATGCTTTAAGGCAGGGCCTAAAAGTTACTATGCAGAAACAAATACGGAGGTTGCATTAGATAAATGGTTTAATATTCATTGCCCTAATTTTTTTTTTTTTTTTTTTTTTTGTGGTATGCGGGCCTCCCTCTGCTGCGGCCTCTCCCGTTGCGGAGCACAGGCTCCGGACGCGCAGGCTCAGCGGCCATGGCTCACGGGCCCAGCCGCTCCGCGGCATGTGGGATCCTCCCGGACCGGGGCGCGAACCCGGTTCCCCTGCATTGGCAGGCGGACGTGCAACCACTGCGCCACCAGGGAAGCCCCCATTGCCCTAATTATGAGCAAGCAAGAGACAAGCAAAAGGAAAAGGTCCAAGGAACCAGGCTAGAGGAGAAGAAAAATAATTGACTATTTGCATTGTTCCAAGTGATAGTTTAAGTGTTGTAATTTTGTTTTCTTATTTCTGTTACAATACTAGAGATAATTATTACTATTTCCTATTTTCAGACCAAAACATTGAGCCTCACTACCTGCAACTAAAAGCTATATGTTGTTAGGAGCATATCTAAGACTTCTGGATAATGATTTCAAGAAGAATAACTCTGAGCAGATCTGTCCCCATGAAGAAAGTGTCAAGATTTCCCAAAGTCTATATGTGTCGCACAGCCCCTGTTTGTCCCTCCAGACCCACTCTTTAACCCTCTCCAATGGGCTCACTTGTCTTATTTACTGTTCCCTGTACTGCCAGTGTTGTCAGTGGAGGGGATGGTGGGTTGCCTTGTTAGTGCTGGCAGCAGTGAATGTTCCAGAGAACCTAGGCTTCCACCCTTGCCAGGCTCTGATGAGGCACCCTAACCTTACTGCTGGGAGTGGTTTCTGAGAAGCCATGTAGGCAGCAAGGACCTCATCCCCACCTGGTTTAAGGAGTGCACCCACTCACCATGGGGGAATGTCAGAAGAAGCCTAGTGGTGAATGGGTGTGTGCTTCCTTAAATCCAGGTGGAGATAAAAGTCTCGACTGCCCACGTGGCTTTTCCAACACTACTCTGGCAGTGGGGTTTCGGTGTCTTGTTACAGTCTGGTAAGGGTGGAAGTCTAAGTTCCCCATTGGAAACCTTCTGGTGCGGACTGGGGTGGGCCACAGTTTTTCCTTGGTGTTTGGCTGAAGCAGAACATTATTGCCTAAACATTTTCTGTTTTGCTAACCTACACTTTTCCTGGTCCTTTGGCTAGAAGAAGAGGCTGTTAACGGTGGCTTTTTAAAAATCTGTGCCCATTGGGATTTCTGGCTTGCTGGCTTCTTCTACTGCAGGTTTAGGATATATGAGACAAAATGAAAACCAAGGAAACTCATCACTGTACCGTTCCTTGAGTCCCAAGGTCTGTAGCTAGTGTGCCTTCTGTCATCTTTTGGAGGCTCCTTATGCTTATTTTATATAAAATGTCCAGAATTATTAGTTACACTTAGCAAGAGGAAAAGGGAAATATATATCTACTCCATCTTCCTGGAAGCAGATGTCCCTGCCACATCAATTTAAATGAACTTTTAGGGATTTCCCTGGTGGTCTGGTGGCTAAGACGCCACGCCCCCAATGCAGGGGGCCCGGGTTCCACCCCTGGTCAGGGAACTAGATCCCACACACCACAACTAAGGGTTTGCATGCCGTAACTAAAGATCCTGCAAGCCACAACTAAAAAGATCCTGCATACTGCAACGAAGATCCCGTGTGCCTCAACTGAGACCTGGTGCAGCCAAACAAATAAATAAATATTTAAAAAAATAAATAAATGATCTTGTATAAACGCTTTTTCAATTATCTGGTCTGTGTGAACCATCTGTTTTCTGCTAGAACCCTAACCGATATACCTTATTTATTTATACTGATATTTTCTCTTTTCTAAAGAATGACTTTTGGTGCAAAAAAAAAAAAAAGTGCCAGATTAATATTGCTATTTCTGATAAAAACCTAAGACAATAAATAATTTAAAAGTGACAAAACATTAACAATTTCCCCATATGTGCTATCTTATTTATTTCTGGTCTTTATAGCAATTTATAATAAAATCTTTAAAACAAACTAAGCAAAATTACCTGTGCTTTTAACTGGATCCAGCTAGGAAAGTTCTAGCCTTAAAAACTATCCACCTCAGACTATGAGTGGGAAAGAACAAGGGTGCACAGCAATGTTATGATGACTGGGAACAAGAGGAGATGGAAACACACTGAGCTTGAGAATTATCCCCCATTGCAAACAATGATTACCGTTGTCTCACCATTCAAAGCACACTATGACAATTTATTTCTCAACCTGAATTTTGTATTTTTGAGTGTACAAACCTGGTCTCTGTTTTTACATTGCCTAGACTAGTCCCCCACAAAGAGAAGGTGACTGGTAAAAGGTTTAGGCTGTATTTCCTACCCACCCACATAACGACTTGTACATAAGAAATTTCAAAAATGCTTGAGGAAGGAAGATTGCATGGTATACTGTTTCTTGAAAGAAATATCTTTAGAGGAAAAAAATGTATTTCCTTGCAAAAGCCTTAATAGAGTCAATAAAAAAAATTATATCACATTTTCAAGCATTGTCCAAGGATAATAAAGTAGATACAATACACATAAAGCCACATAATTAAAGGAACAGAATTAATGTAATCTTCTGGAAGAGTACACATTGTTTCTCTATCATTCTATCATATTTTGAAGCTTAATTCTGACTGCATTCCAGAGAATCTTTTTCTTCCGTGGCCAATGAAAAGCAGTCTTACTTATGTCATTTGTGTGTGTGTGTGCATTATAAGATAGAGCCTTATGAAATCATGTTTCTGAATTACCAGTTAATAAAGGTCAATCATCCAGGAATTTGGCTGAACCTGATTTCATTAGGTATGATATGGTAATATAGGAGATGAAGAAAGCCCATCTGATTAAGATCAGCAATTTGAAAGCAAAAAATCATTTTGGGATAATAGCATGCAGAATTCTTCAAGCTATTGAAGAATACAGAAGATGTCAAAATAAACCATGGTGCTCTAAATGGAGAATTCATCCTATGCAAGAAAGATGAATTTATGCTAATTGTTCACTTGGAGTGGGTAAAATTTTCTTCTACTTTAGAAAGCACTGACCTCATCAGAGATTTGTGAAGTTGGAAGCTGAAGAAAGTGACTCTTATTTTTAAAGAGCAGAAAATAATAAGGAAAATAAATCAGGGCCCCAATATGCAAGAATCAGATGCTCCCATAAATATATTCTAATAAATATCAGGAACATATATAAAAGAATTCTGACTAAATACCAGTGGTCACACTCATAAATTGTTTTCATACATCATGTTAAGTATTTTAGTTCCAATATGTGTGTATTTTTTAAATTGTAGATCTTCCATAAAAAACATAGAAAGCATAATCAAATTAAAAGCAGTATAGCCATTGATGAACTGAACTGAGGAGAACCAAGAATACAGGTTCCTTGCCAAAGGTTGAGAACATATTACTTCAGAATTCTAAATTGCATTCTCCATTATTTCAAACACTTTTCCATTATTGTGCAGGAGTAATAATACTGTTTACCCAAATGTTTAGGGGAAAATATATATCTGTAAGTCACTTTTGAAAAAGAAAAATTACACAATTTTATTTGTTAGACAGCCGTCACGAAGGCAAGGTGCTGCCAAACAAGCACACATGTGAAGAAATATGTGCAGATATGTTCAGTGGGATCCTCAACATGTTTACTAAATGGGCTCCCATCATGCCCATGAAAGTATTAAAACACCTTTTATGCAAGAAACTGGTAGGTTACTTAATCCATTCCCCATCCATTTTACAGGTGATAAAATTGATAGACTCACATTTGCAAAAACAGCATCAACACTTGTTTTTTGTTATTGCTTATCCTTCTTTTCTTTTCACTCCTGGACTTTTCCCAAAAAAAAGAAAGACATAAACTACAAATTATTTCTTGTGAACTTTCACAAGAAGGTGACAATCAAAAATTAAACTGCTTACCAAACTTCACCAGCCCGTCCTCTCACAGCTCCAAAGGAAGTTCACTTAAATCATAGACTCACGGTGTAGAGTCAGGGGGTCGGGAGGGATATATCTCTACCTTTCTCGCCGCCTCATATGTATGCACTGTCCTACCATCAGCTCATAAGCAGAGTGAAATGGCAAGAAACGCATTATATAAGATTACACTTTAAAAAAATCTACTTCAAAACAGAATTTATGATGTTTGCACCATTGCTGGGCAAACAGAAATGTGGCATGTTTCTATAGGCATGGAAATGATTTAGTTGCTTAATTCTTTTCCTATTGGCATGTATTAAGATGTTAAATTCCACAGGTGAGGGCATGAATGTGCATCGTAATAAAACCCACCTCGTAGCCTCCCAGAGTTACACTCCTGCACTATGCTCCTGCAAATGGGATTCAGCTTTGTCTGGACATGAAAACATACATTAAAATTTCTCTGTGGAAAGGAAGGAAGAAAGAAAGGGAAGAAGGTAGAAAAAGGGAGGGATGAAGGGAGGGAGGAAAGAAGGAAGGAAGAAAAGGAAAGAAAAAATACCTTACAGATTGTTAAAAATCATATGTTTTAAAAGTTAGAAACACATTACCAGTGGAAATTATTAGACCACATTACTCCAAAATATGTTTGGATTCAAATATCAAATAAAATCTTTATAAATGTACTACATGTTTCATTCATGTACTGTATACATTATGCTCTAATGGTTACGCTAGTGTAACAGCATAGAGAAGAGTGTTCTATGATCTCCAACTTCACTAATTTTTTGAATTCTCTTTAAGAGAAAATAATGATTTGATGTGACTTACAGAGGAGTTAGGGTAGAATAATCATTCTCAAAGCGTAGTCCCTAGACCACATTAGCTTTCCCTGGGAATCTGTTAGAAATGCCATCTTAGGCTTCCACCCTAGACCTTAGACAATAGGAATCAGAGTTCTGGGAGTACAGCACAGGAATCTGTCTTTTAACAAAACTCCAGGTGTTTTGGATGCATACTGGAACTTGAGGACACTTGTTTACAACCATATAGAACATTCTACTTTATAAAGTTACTCTCTTAGATAGGTTCTTAAAATATGTGATGAGTATATGATATAGCAAGGATTTGTGTTTTTCTAAGCACAAAAAAAAGAGAAAGAAAATCAATTCGAGACTGATCACAATGATTTGCTTCCATGCACTGTTAATTTCTTTCAAGTTTCAAAGGTGAAACTCAAATAATTATAGGAAAAGAGCAGAAGGACCAAAGTTTTGCTTCATCATATACACTTGCCAACAGGTTTCCCTACACCAGAAGGAAAAAGTCAGACAACCTGGTCACACAGGTAGAAATGGGCTTCTATTTATATAGTGTGTTTTCACTCTTATATTCCTATGTCTCCATTTGACAGCTGAAATTTCAAGTGTTTGTGCCTACTAAATGTCAGTAATGGTTAAAATACAAATAGTTGAAAAAAAGCCAGCACTTTTACATGCTAGCAGTCACTGATAGTTTGAGAAAACAAGAAACAAGTGTGCCCCTTATCTTACACCATGGACAAAAATTAACTAAAAATGGATTAAAGACTTAAACATAAGACTTGAAACCATAAAAGTACTAGAAGATAACATACGTTGTGACCACCTAGAGGGCTGGGAGGGAGATGCAAGAGAGAGGGGATATGGGGATATATGTATAGGTATAGCTGATTCACTTTGTTACACGGTAGCAACTAACACAACAATGTAAAGCAATTATACTCCAATAAAGATGTTAAAAAAAAAAGAAAGAAAGGTATCCATCTACCCTTTGTAGGAGAAAAATTGAGAATATCAGCTTAACTGATTCTTAAAAAAAAGAAAGAAAACATACAAAGAAAGCTCCTTGACGTTGGCTTTGTCAGCAATTTTTTTGGATATAACACCAAAAGCTCAGGAAAGAAAGCAAAAATAAACAAGTGGGACTACACTGAAGTAAAAAGCTTCTGCACAGCAAAGGAAACCATCAACAAAATGAAAAAGTAACCTATGAACTGGAAGAAAATATTTGCAAACCACATATCTGATTAGAGTTAATATCCAAACTATATAAGGAACTCTTAAAACTCAGTAGCAAAAAACCTCCAAACTACCTCATTTAAAAATAGGCAGGGACTTCCCTGGTGGCACAGTGGTTAAGACTCTGTGCTCCTGATACAGGGGGCCCAGGTTCTATCCCTGGTCAGGGAAGTAGATCCCACATGCATGCTGCAACTAGGGAGCCGGCAAGCTGCAACTAAGCGGCCCGCCTGCCTCAACTAAGGAGCCCACGAGCCGCAACTAAGACCTGGTGCAACAAAATAAAAATAAATTAATTAAAATAAAATAAAATAATTTTTAAAAAATAGGCAAAGGACCTGAATAGACACTTTTCCAAAGACATACAAATGGCCAACAGGTGTCTGAAAAAATACTCACATCACTAATCCTCATGGGAATGAAAATCAGAACCACAATGAGATATCACCTCACAGCTCTTAGGAAGGCTATTATGAGAAAAAAAAAAAGAAAGAAAAGAAAAAGAAAACGAAAAACGATGTTTTAGCAAAGATGTGGAGAAAAAAGAACACATACACTTGGTATGAGTGTAAATTGGTACAGCCATTATAGTGTAAATTGGTACAGCCATTATATAGTAAATTGGTGGAGATTCCTCAAAAAACTAAAAATAGAACTAACATGATCCAGGAATCAATCTCCTGGTTATACACTCAAGGAGAATGAAACCAGCACCTCAAAGAGGTATCTACAGTCCCACGTTCGTTGTAGCATTAGTCACAATAGTCAAGATATAGAAACAACCTAAGTGTCTATCAACAAATGAATAGATAAAGAAATTGTGGAATATTACTTAGCCTTAAAAAAAAAGAGTGAGGGCTTCCCTGGTGGCGCAGTGGTTGAGAATCCGCCTGCCGATGCAGGGGACACGGGTTCG
>NC_041230.1:34502227-34541678 GCF_002837175.3 Physeter macrocephalus
CCACGGCCGCTGAGCCTGCGCGTCCGGAGCCTGTGCTCCGCAACGGGAGAGGCCACAACAGTGAGAGGCCCGTGTGCCACAAAAAAAAAAAAAAAAAAAGAGTGAGATCCTGCCATTTTCGAGAACAGGATGGATGAACCTATAGGACATTATGCTGTGTGAAATAAGTGAGACACAGAAAGAAAAAAAACTGCATCATCTCACTTACATGTGGCATGTAAAAAAGTCAAATACATAGAAGCAGAGAGTAGAAGGGTAGTTACCAGGGGCAAGGAAGTAGGAGAAATGGGAAGATGCTGGTCAAAGGGAACAATGTTGCAGTTATGTAGGATGAATAAGTCTAGATATCTAATGCACAGCATGATGATTATAGCTAATAATACTGTATTGAATACTAGAAATTTGCTAAGAGTAGACATCATGTGCTTTCATTCATTACACACAAAAAAATGGAAACGGTGTGAGGAGATGCTATGTTAATTACCTTGACTATAATCATTTCACTATGTATATGAGTATCAAATCATCATGGTGTACACCTTAAATATGCACAATTTTTATTTAAAAAAGAGTTGAGTGTGTCTTTGATAGGTGTATTTGAGATCATTCCCTTTTAACAGTAATAACCCTTGAGTGAATATTACATATGAAGACTGAAAACTTAAGCATTAAGAAACAATGTGGAGGAAGGGTAAGCTGTGACAAAGTGAGAGAGTGGCATGGACATATATACACTACCAAACATAAAATAGATAGCTAGTGGGAAGCAGCCGCACAGCACAGGGAGATCAGCTAGGTGGTTTGTGACCACCTAGAGGGGTGGGATAGGGAGGGTGGGAGGGAGGGAGACACAAGAGGGAAGAGATATGGGAACATGTGTATATGTATAACTGATTCACTTTGTTATAAAGCAGAAACTAACACACCATTGTAAAGCAATTATACTCCAATAAAGATGTTAAAAATAAAAAATAAATAAATAAATAATGTTTTTGAAAATATTATTATTAAAAATGACACTGATAGATTGGCACATTATCTAAGCAAATTCATCTGAAACTGTTCCAACAGGTGCAACACTGGAAAGGAGATATCTTCATTTTCATTTGGTTTAATATCTCCTACATTAATTTATTCCAAATTGATGAGTTATTTGGGAAATAAACAGAAAAGCTAATGTACATTTTCTAGTCTATCAATAATTGCAAGAAAGAAGTGGAAAATTTAATCACATAAGGAACTATTTTATGTTACCATATTAGCCTGAATTATTATTTTAATTGAAAGTACAATTGGCCATTAGAGAACTATATTTTGTGAACTTGGTGAGTCACATTAGTTCTCTGAGCCTTGGCATTCTGTCTAAAATACAAGGAGATAAAACCAGATATTTAATTTCTATAAGTGATGAATTTCTACATTGAGGGATGCCCTCAATAATTATGGTGAATAATTTAGAAGCCCACAGTGGGGAAAGAAGATGGGGACTGGACTGAGGGGGTCTCTACCCAAACCTTAACTCAAGTTAACAAGTTAATATGAATTTAATGGTTACCAATAGCCATTTCTATTTCTCCTGTCATTTTAATTTCTAAAGTTCTGTACTTTCTTGATACTGTTTTGGTTGTTAGGGATGTTTCTTCCAAATGGCATTATGCAAAGCCTGATCACACTTTATAGATTTTGTTCATGGCTTGGAAACCAGAGTAGGCTGTTTTTTGTTGTTGTTGGGTTTTTTTTTGTTTTGGGGTTTTTTTTCCCCAAATTGAAGGCAAATAATAGTGTTCTGGGTTTATGTATAGATTCTAATCAATTTGGTTTCCCATAAGAATAAACAGTGGAAACTAGCACAAGACAGATAAATTTCCCCTAAGAAAGATACATTAAAAATAAAAAATTCAGTATAAATGAATGATGTGTCACAACGTATCCCTCTTGAGATATTTTTAAGAGTGAAGTGTAGCATCAAAACACACAAGATAATTTTATGGTGAATATACATACACTCCTCACCTAGATTCTATAATTGTCATCTTACTATATTCCTTCTAACACTGTTAGTATTTCTATCTGTTTATAGATTGCTTTATTTATCCATCAAATAAATGCATTTTGGTGTAAATTTTTACAATAGGACACATAAATACTTCAGCATTCATGTTATTGACTAGTGTGCGACAGTTATCTACTGTATTTTTTCCTTTTGAGGCAAACTTTACAAAACTGAGAACTTAAATGAACATTTGCTGACATTTGACAAATGCATACACCTATATCAAATTATAGAACATTACCATCACTCAAGAAAATTCTCTCAATCTCTTCTACAATCCTCCAGGAACAGCCAGCATTCTGATTTTTTTCCACCATAGATTTATTTCTCCTTGCCCTAGAACTTCATATAAATTGAATCATACTTTATATTCTCTGCATAAGCCTGCTTTCAGTCAGCATAATATTTTGAGATTCAACCATGTCATTGTGTGCATCAGTAATGCATTCCCTTTGATCACTGATGGTATTTCATTATATCAATATAACATTTTAAAAAAATCTATTCTTTACTGATGGATACTTAGGTAGTATATCATGTAGGGCTAATATGGATAAAGTTGTTACATACATTTTTTTATAATCCTTTTTGTAACCAGTACTTTTATTTCTCTTGGGTGAATACCTTGAATTGTCTTTACATAATGAGGTGTATGCTTAATATTGATAAGAAATTGCCAGACAATCTTCAAAAGTGGCTGCATCACCGTACATTTCCATCAATGATGTATGAGAGTTCTAGGAATACCACACTTCTGCCAACTTTTAGTAGCAATCAGTCTTTTTAATTTTAGCCATTTGAGTGGATGTATAGTGCTAACTCATTTTGATGTTAATTTTCACTTTCCTGAAAAATATGCTACTGTCTTTTTAAATGTGCTTATTATTGGCTATCTGCATATCTTCCTTTTTGATGCATCTGTTGAAATATTTCTCATTTTTTATTTAATTGTCTTTTCATTATTGAATTACAGTTCTTCATATAGTTTGGACACAAGTCTTTTGTCCTTTTCCAAAAATATAAATTGTGAATATTTATCACTTGTGAATTATCTATTTTTCTTAACGTTACATTTTAATGGGTTTCTTTTATGATGAAATTAGACTTATCATTTTTTCCTTTTATGGTAATTACTTTCTGTCCTTTAAAAGAAGTTTGACTACAAAATCCATGGACATATTCTCCTGTATTTTTTCAAAAGCTTTATGGGTTTAGTTTTTATGTTGAGGTCTATGATCCAGTTCAATTTAAGCTTGTGTAAAATATGAGGTTGGAGGTCAAGTTTCCTTTTTTTCCCATATGAACAGTCACTTGATCCAGCACCATTTGTTGAAAGGATCTATCTTTACCCATTGGATTACTTTATGCACTTGGTGAAAATTTAAATAACGGTATAAGTTTGGGACTATCTCTGGGATTTTGTTTTTCATTATGTTTCAACTATGTATTGATCCTTATGCTAACATTATAGTTCTAAGATTACATTTGTTTTATCATAAATCTTGAAGTCAAGTAATGTAATTTCTCTAGCTCTGTTCCTCCTCTTCAAGTTTGCTTAGAATATACCATGCCCCTATACTTGCAAATAAATTTTAAAATAAGCTTGTAAATTTTTACAAAAAAATTTTTTTAAGTCTGTTGGGATTATGATCAGAATGTCACTGAATCTATAGATCATTTGGAAAAGATTGGCATACTAACAATATTATGTTTTTCAATCCATGACCACAGTACATCTCCCCATTTACTTTGATTTTCTTTATTTTCACTAAGCACTTCTTTTTTCAGTCTAGAAAGCTTCATATGCTCATTAAATTTATCCCTAATTTTTGTAATACTTTAAGTAGAGATATTTATTCTTAATCATATTTTCCTATTGCTGCTACAGTATAAAAATACATTAATTTTATACATTAACTTGTAATTTAGGACCTTGCTAAATTTAATTATGAATCCTAATTTTTTGAATTTCTTAACATAGTCTACATAAGCCATCATGTCAAAAGCAAAGAGAGACAATTTTACTTTTTTACACATTTTTATATCATTAGATTTATTATCCTGCTTTATTTCAATCACTAAGGCTATCTTATACAATGCTGAATAGAAATGGCAGTAAAATATGTAGGCTTTTGTGTCAAGCTTCTTTCACTTAGCATACTGTTTTCAAGGTTTTACACATATTGTAGCATGTATTTGTATTTTATTACTTTTTATAGCTAAATAATATTCCATTATTGCATAAAGTACATTTTGTTTAACCATTCATCAATTTGGTTTGCTTCTACTTTTTTTTTTTTTTTTTTTTTTGCGGTATGCGGGCCTCTCACTGTTGTGGCCTCTCCCGTTGCGGAGCACAGGCTCCGGACGCACAGGCTCCGCAGCATGTGGGATCCTCCCAGACCGGGGCACGAACCCGTGTCCCCTGCATCGGCAGGCGGACTCTCAACCACTGCGCCACCAGGGAAGCCCTGCTTCTACTTTTTAAAGTATTATGAATAATGCTTCTATGAACATCTACATACAAGTTTTGCATGGACCTATTTTTTTTCTTTCAATTCTCTTGGAGACACATATATCTATATATCTATATCTATATCTGAAAATGCTGGGTCAGATCATAACTCTATGTTTAACTTTTGAAAATTTCCATACTATTTTCCAAAGCGGCTCTATCATTTTACATTCCCACCAGAAATGTCTGAAGGTTTCAATTTCTTCACATCCTCAGCAAAACTTATTATTGTCCGTCTTTATTATTATTGCCATCTGAATGAATCAGTGAATGCAAAGTGTTATCTCGTGGTTTTGATTTACATTTCCCTAATGTCTAATGGTGTTGAACATCTTTTCGTGTGTTTATTGGTTATTTGTATATCTGCTTTGGAGAAATGTCTACTCAAATCCTTTCACCTGTTTTTAATTGAGTTATTTATCCTTTTAGTGTTAAGTGGTAAGCATTCTTTATAAATTCTGGATAAAAGTTCCTTATCTTCTATATGATTTGAAAATATTCTCTCTTCTTCTGTGGGTTGTACTGTATTTTTATTTTTACTTTTAGTGTTAGATGATACATATTTCTCTATTACTTTACTTAAAAAGATAATAGATTTTAATTTTTAGAGCAGGTTTAAGTTGACAGTAAAAATGAGCAGGAATTATATAGAGAGTTCTCATATACCCCCCTTCCCCCACTGAACACAGTTTCCCATATTATTAACAGATTATATTTGTTACATTTGATGAACCAATATTGAAACATTATTTTTACCTAAAGTACATAGTTCACATTAGGGTTCACTTTGCATTGTACAATTCTATGAATTTTAACAAATCCATAATGTCATGGTATCCATCATTATAGTATCACAGTATCAGCCAAAGTAGTTTAACTGCCCTAGATATCCTCTCTGCTCCACATATTTATCCCTCTCCCTTTCCTCCACCTCTGAACCACTGACAACCACTATCTTTTTTACTGTCTCTATAGCTTTGCTTTTTTCAGAATGTCATATAGTTCGAATCATACAGCATGCATCCTTTCCAGACTGGCTTCTTTCTCTAAGCAATATCTGTATATCTGTTAAGGCTCCTCCATGTCTTTTCATGTCTTGATGGTTCTTTCTTTTTATCTCTGAATAACTTGATTACTTCCAAATTTTGGCAATTATAATAAAGCTGCTATAAATATGCGAATGCAAGTTTTTGAATGTACATAAGTTTTCAACTTATTTGGGTAAATACCTAGGAGGGGGCCCATATGCTAAGATTATTTAGTTTGTAAATGTGGGTGGTCTTTTTACCTTTTTAATAGTGTTCTTTGATGCACAAAAGTTTTCAATTTTTATGAAATTCAAGCTTTTTTTTTTTCTTTTGTTGCTTGTACTTTTGGTGTCATATTGAAGAAATCATTATGTACTCCCATGTCATGAAGATTTATACCTCCTATATTTTCTTATAAGAGACTTAAAATCTTAGCTCTTACATTTAGGTCTTTGATTAAGCTGGGCGTAATTTTTGCATCAATAATCAGATGGTCTGAAATTTGTCAGTGTAGGCTTTGCATTTGTGAATGTTATGTTGTGGAGACTATAGATCCTATTGTATTCCTCCAAAGAGGATTGTGTGTTTTGTTTTGCTTGTTTAACAGGTAATCAGGGACTTCCCTGGCGGTGCAGTGGTTAAGAATCCACCTGCCAATGAAGGGGACACAGGTTCAATCCCTGGTTCAGGAAGATCCCACATACCGCAGAGCAACTAAGCCCATGCGCCACAACTGCTGAGGCTGTGCTCTAGAGCCCACAACACAAGCCACAACTACTGAGTTCACATGCCACAACTGCTGAAGCCTGCGTGCCCTAGAGCCCGTGCTCTGCCACAAGAGAAGTCACCGCAATGAGAAGCCCGTGCACCTCAATGAGAAGCCCGCACCGCAACAAAGAGTAGCCCCCACTCGCCGCAACTAGGGAACGCCCGTGCACAGCAACGAAGACCCAACTCAGCCATAAATAAATAAATAAATAAATTTTATGAAAAAAAAGAAAGGTAATTAATTTGGTTATATTAGAACCGCAAACACTCTTGGGGGTCATTTTAAATATTACATCACCTCCTTCATCTTTAGCTGTGCTGCTTGGCATCTACCTCTCATACGCAGGCTTCCAAGATCAGCCAGATATTTGATTGGAGTAGACACAAAGTTTGTTCCCCCACCTGTGACTTGCTCCTTTCATGGATTCCCTTCCGCCAATTTCAGCTGTTATGGTTACTCAGGACTCTGTTCTCTAGTTTTTCAGGCCAAAAAGACAGGTGGTTTTCTCTTTTAGCCTCTCCATGCAGGACTTAAGTTCATTCTTTCCCCGGGCTAAATCTCACTGGAAAACGAAACTCCCTCAATTACTTGCTATCCCAAGTGTTGAGTGCCCTCTGAAATGTGCCTATATGGTATCTGCTCCCAAGTACTGTCATTTGTTTTGGTATTTTTGTTCAGTTTCTAGTTATTAACTGCAGAGTGTTGGTTTAGTAGGAGCTTCCTTGGCCATATCAAGGGCAGAATTCTCAAACACAAAGTTCAGTTCTTAATGAAGTTGGTTATTTTTAAACTCCTCAAACCAGTTCTGCCCTTTCTTGTTGCGTTTTATGGGCCTTAAATCTCTCTATTCTTCAGTCTTGAGTTCAGGTTGTATTTAGGCTTATTTAAATTTCTCTAAAACATGTTCTTATATAAGCTTTCCTCTAAGTGATCCATCCATTGACACATTCATTCATTCATTAACGAAGTTTATATTGAAGATAATATCTTCTTTCAGAATACACCTTTTGAGTCTTATTTAACGCAACTCAAAAGTATAGCTGTGGCTTCCTTCCTGACTTCAAATTTCTGAGAACCAAATTCTCTCTGCCACAATAGTAAATTAAAAGTAAAAGAGAATAAGACAATAATATCTGTAATAAGAATTTTTATTACTTGAGAGAGAGAGAGAAGAGAGTAGTTTCTTTGTATTTCTAACTCTGATCTATCTTTGCTGTCCAAATTATTGTAACTTGTATTTTGCATCACATTTATATTTTGTTTTAAGTACCTAAAGGATTTATATTTCATTGTATGTGGCTTTTGCATCGACAACCCTGCCTCTCCACATACCACCAATTTAGAAACCATTTAAATATAGTGTCCAAATTCGATAATTGTCTAACTTAATTGCAGGTATTTAATTTAATGAGTCAACACAGGAATAGCTGTATATTCTTTAAGAAATGCCTGAATTAGCTGGAAGGAGACACTGCATAATGATATGCAGTCCATAACTGTGCAATGAAGGAACTTCTATCAGATTGAACTCTTGCTAGGAAACTGATCTTATCCCTTGACAAAACAGAGACGAGAATTCCATTCTTTCAAATGACCAGACTTAGAGCAAAACTGTTTCCTACAGCACTGAAATGAGAGCAGCAGCCTACATTTTACAGAACAGAAGAAGGGTAGATGTTCCTAGATAAAAAAAGTAGAAGAAAGGCTTTCCTTTTCACTGGGTATGACACCATTGCAAAGATCTTTGTAAATTCAAACAAAAACAAACAAAGCTAAAGAAATAGTAGATGAAGCCTCTGTTTTTAAAGTCTGAAATTTAGAAATGAGGGGAAAGACTGAGAGTCTTCTGTACTTAGAAATAACAGATTCAGGGGGAAAAGGAAGGAAAACATGCTTGTAAAGTTCATTGCCTCTAGAGATTGGCTTTGGAACACATAAGGAATCTGTGCATACTACTGACTTCAGTGACTAAAGAAAGTGATCCAGACCATGAGAGAACAATTCAGTTAGCCATGCTTGCTAGAAATTTCATAAACTTCTTAAATTAATTGTTGAAAGCTGGTATCGGAACCTTATATGATACATTATTTGCAATTGGTCTTCTGTGTATGTGCATGCACGGACATATGAGCTTTTCAAGTTTACTGATTAGTTAACCAAATATAGTTTGTATTTGAGATGTGAATTTGGTCTTTCTCAAAAAAAAAACAAAAAGTGCTTGCTGATTTAGGACATCCTGAGGTTAAACACTAGTAAAGCTCAGTATCCCAAGTATGTTTCACATAATGCTATTTCCATGTGTGACACTTCACACACACAAACACACACACACCTTGCTGTGATAACTGATAATTATCTTTGAGATGTGTTGTGTATTTTATTTTCATCTTAGAGTTTTGAAATGTTGAAGAACATAGGGAACGCTCTGAGAACTCTGGCATCAAAGAAAGTTGTTAAAGTTTTCCTTTCTTTCCCTTCCTCCCTCCTTCCCTCCCTCCCTTCTTTCCTTCCTTCCCACCTTCCTTCTTCCCTCCCTCTCATTGTTTCTTTTATACCCCACCTTCCTGCCCATATAACATTTATTAACACAGAAACAAACTCTGAGACACTTTTTAGGAGCACAGATACAAAAATACTGAAATAGACATAAGTCTAGCTGACTACTGCATCCATGACTCTACTGCCCAAAGATGATATAAGCCAAGTAAAGATCCAGTAATGATTAGCTTATTGTTCCACAGACTCAAAGTCTGTATCTAAATAAACATATTTCTTGACAATTCCAGAGAAGCTATAAAAGAATTTGAATATTCAATGTTCCCCTCAGAAAATACAAATGGGGAAACTCCTTTATAAGGCAAAATAAATGTCCTCAAAAATCCTCTCCATTCATCTAGCTCTGCATGTCCAATTCATGAACCAAGACAGTTGTCCTTAATCTTTTTAGCAGCACCCAGTCACACCCCATCTCTACCTGCTTCTGCAAACTTTCTGTACATCCTCCTAAAATCCTAATGCATTCTGAATGTATGTTCATCCACTACTCTTTTTCACCTTTCCTAGATATATTTCTTTCTATACTCTTCCTGTAAATACATATCAAATTGTTTTTGGAAGTCTGTTACTGGATGTTGTACCCATTTCCATTTTTGATCCCTTCCACAGATATAAATAAGAGTTCTTAGAGCCACTTGGCTGGGAGAGGAAAGGCAGTGAAGTGA
Organism: Physeter macrocephalus; assembly: GCF_002837175.3. Lineage (NCBI taxonomy): Eukaryota > Metazoa > Chordata > Mammalia > Artiodactyla > Physeteridae > Physeter > Physeter macrocephalus. Next base: position 34,511,814 of record NC_041230.1, read on the forward strand.
GGTAAGTGTAGGCAGAAGCTTCGATGATTCGGATGTTTTCTCCCAATTCAAACAAGCTTTAAACTTCTTCTTTTTAACACTTTCTGAATTATGACTTAGGATGTTTCAGTTAGTGTTAGATTAAATAAAGCATGTAAGTTCTTTTTAAAAGAAAAACAGCTGTAAGAGAGAAATTAAAAGAATCCAAACAAATAGTGTTATAGATCTAATTGTGAAAGGTAAACTCCTCTCCGAAGTAAGGAAACATGCATATCGGCCATATGAAACAAACATTAGCTAAGCATCACCTGCAGAGAGAACAGATTGCATTGAATATCTTAGACCCAATAAACCCCTATGGATTTGGTACTGAGTACACATTTCTTCAACAAGTGACTTTATGATGGTGGTCACAAGTTCCAAACCACAGGCTACCCTGATTTTCGATTGATTTGATTCTCAAACAATGGTTGAAAGTTAAGAACTAATGAGGTTAAGGTTGCCTTTATTGGAAACTGTGAATTTCCTCTGAACTCTTTTATAATAAATCCTTATTATTCCAGGATGAAAATATCTTTTGATTACATCTGATTGTGATGTATTTTAGCTTTCAGAAGTCAAACAATGTTGCTTCCAAAGTTTTTGAGAGCATGTGAATCTTTTCTATCTGATCATGAATTCATGCAATGATATCTTTTACTACTTTATTTAAAAAGCTCACTGAGGGTGTGTGTGCATGTATGTAAACAAGCCCATGTCCTTCCTTGTCTGTCTACTTTAAAATATAGTTAGTTTCATTGCCTTGTGCCACCTGATTTCACGGGAGTTCCCATTAGTGTAGGTCTTTGTATTAGGCAGTGTCACAGGGCTGCAGCTAATCTATATTATCAAAACTTGGCCCATCCTTACATTATCTTCTTCCTCCCTTGCTAAGTCTCAGTGCAATTCCAAATTAAGAATTAAAAAGCTCTTGAGAGTGATGGTACTTCAAGAAAGTTACATTTATAGTGATGCCATAAAAAATAGCTCTATTCATTTTTGGAGATACATTTAAAAATTGTTTCTTTATTGTGGAAACATAAAAAATGAAATCACAAATTACTAGTACCATGTGAAATTATCTGCCAGAAATATCTCACATTGTGTCCACTCATCTCTAATATTCACTCTGCTTCTCATGATCCTTAAGGGCCTCTAGTGACTATCAAGATTGCATAAGAGAAGAAAGGTCATAAAAGAATGAGGTTGCTATGCTGTTTTGCGGGGGCAGGGGACCATAAACTAGTAAGTTATCCTAAACTGAAGATCATTCTTTGTGAGAAATAAAATGTATGCAAATAAGATACGTAAATCCATATTTTAAGTGGCAGTATATCACATTTTTTATTATGCCAGGTTTTTTTTTCCTATTTGCCTTATATACATATATTTTTTAACATATTTATTAGAGTATAACTGCTTTACAATGTTGTATTAGTTTCTGCTCTATAACAGTGAATCAGCTATATGCTTACATATATCCCCATATCCCCTCCCTCTTGCGTCTCCCTCCCACCCTCCCTATCCCACCCCCTCTAGGTGGTCGCAAAGCACCAAGCTGATCTCCCTGTGCTATGCAGCTGCTTCCCACTAGCTATCTGTTTTACATTTGGTAGTGTATATATGTCAATGTTACTCTCTCACTTCATCCCACCTTATCCTTCCCCCTCCCTGTGTCCTCAAGTCCATTCTCTATGTCTGTGTCTTTATTTCTGTCCTGTCCCTAGGTTCATCAGAACCATTATTATTTTTTTTAGATTCCATACATATCTCTTAGCATACGGTATTAGTTTTTCTCTTTCTGACTTACTTCACTCTGTATGACAGACTCCAGGTCTATCCACCTCATTACAAATAACTCAGTTTCATTTCTTTTTATGGCTGAGTAATATTCCATTGTATATATGTGCCACATCTTCTTTATCCATTCATCTGTTGATGGACACTTAGGTTGCTTCCATGTCCTGGCTATTGTAAATAGAGCTGCAATGAACATTTTGGTAAATGACTCTTTTTGAATTATGGTTTTCTCAGGGTATATGCCCAATAGTGGGACTGCTGGGTCGTATGGTAGTTCTATTTTTAGTTTTTTAAGGAGCCTCCGTACTGTTCTCCATAGTGGCTGTATCAATTTACATTACCACCAACAGTGCAAGAGGGTTTCCTTTTCTCCACACCCTCTCCAGCATTTATCGTTTGTAGATTTTTCGATGGTGTGAGGTGATACCTCATTGTAGTTTTGATTTTCATTTCTCTAATGATTAGTGATGTTGAGCATCTTTTCATGTGTTTCTTGTATGCCAGGTTTGAAGCCAATGTGTCTGGATTAAAAAACCTACAATGCCTCTTACTAGGCATGTGACCTTAGGCAACTTATGGATACTGTCTGCACCTGAGATTCTTCGTCGGTGACACGAAGATAAAATGAAAGTCAGTTTTGTTTTGGGGTTTTTTTTGTGAGGATGAAAGGAATACAAATATGTTAACACCACTATAAATAATGCCCGAACCATAGGAGGCACAAAGTGTTAGCTATTGTTGTCATTGTTATTATTACTAATGTAAGATTTTTTTGTATTCTATACCCTATTATGGATTTTTTATAGGTTAAAAAAATCACCACATACACCAAAAATCCCTCATGAAACATAGGAGTAATCTTTGTGTAGATGTGAAAAAAATCTACTGTTCATGGACATTGACTGACCTCCAAACTTTTGCTCTTTCCTCTCCCTTATAACCTAGATGATATAAATAATTCAGAATCAATAAAATACATTGAATTTCACATGTTAAAATAGCCCTTAATCCTCTTTAATCTTTAACCATCCTCTGAATCCATTTTTGCCAAATTTTTTCACAACTGTATGTGTGGAATCACATTTTATCATTTAAATTTCCACTAAATCTTGACCTTCAATATGTGCATAACATTAACCTTTGAGTAGCAAATTACAGAGACATCGGGAAGCATGAAACAGTAATATTCACTCAAAAGTACAAATTATGTACTATACAACATATCTTGGAAGAACTAAAATTGCTAAAAGCTACATCTTTAATAATGTATGACCTGAATACTTTTGGAGCAAATTTAATGTGTTCAAATAAGCACTGTTTCAAAGAGTACTTTGGAAAAGAAATGTAAACTGACAACCCCTTTTGTGACTTATTTTCTTACTCAATAGAACTTTACTTTTAAAAAGGAACATGAAAAAGATCCACTTAGTAGGTCACTGTTATTAGAAAAAAATGCAAATGAACAACTAAACTTCATTGCACAAATCAAGCTGCCTACTCTCCTGGGCATTATTCAGTGCTTGGTTTAATATTTTCCTAACATTTTAAGAGTTTTTCCAATTAAATATTAATACTTTTCTCAAAGAGAAAGAGAGATTTATTATCCTAAGGAGATTGTAGAAGGGAGGGATAGTGATCTCTGTCAGCAGTTAGAATGAGGAACTGAAGAGAAAGGTTCATTAAGGAAAACATGCTGAACCTACTTTCTCTAATATACCAAGAAGTCACATGTAGAAGCTCATGTTTAACTATATGGCAGAATTAAGTAAAAAGACAATATGGTTTCCAAATGATTGACTGTACTGGGCCAGAGAGTCCCCACCCGTAATACCAAGCCACTCTACAGTCATGGAGGCATTATAACATCTAAATGTTCTATTTATATATATATATATAATATATATACACATATATATTATATATATAATATATAATACACATATATATAATATATATGTGTATATATATTATATATATATTAAGCAAACATACAAACACACAAAAAAATACAGACTTATTGGGCATCTGTGCATCTCAACTTGCCCAAGTATATAGAGTTGTCACATGAGAAGCCTACTAACTTTGCCTCAATGCCTACTGTGTTAGATCCCATCGTCCAGCCCCAGTATTGGGCATCTGTGCATCTCAACTTGCCCAAGTATATAGAGTTGTCACATGAGAAGCCTAACTTTGCCTCAATGCCTACTGTGTTAGATCCCATCGTCCAGCCCCAGGGAACCAGAAGTGGAAAGATTCTTAAAGCTACAAAAAGAATAGTACTGATGGACTGACAAATCTCAGCTAAATCTTTTGTGGGGATGTGACATCAGTTGAAATGAGCTGCTTTGACCAAGGTCATGTTCCCTTCCTGAGGGCACCCTCTATCAATTTACTGGTCCATTTGGGGTATAAAGTCCTGGCCCCTTTGCCCTGATTTAAGACATCTCTGAAAATCTATTGCAGCTCCAGAGTGCCCTGTTAAAAATGGCAGAAAAATGCTGTGACTGCATTGCAGTGCAACATCTCCCTCTGTTAAACTCTTCATTATTTATTTCTTCAACAGTGTTAATCCTGAGAACACTCCCCAAGGGATCCTCCCAGACCGGGGCGCGAACCCGGTTCCCCTGCATCGGCAGGCGGACGCGCAACCACTGCGCCACCAGGGAAGCCCTCCCCCAAGGAATTTATTGCATTACAATATCCACCTAAGAGTGGGCTTCTTAGAGAACCCAGTGTTTGATATCTACCATTCTTATTGCCTAACTCTGTGACTTTGAACATGAGGCTCTTATTTTAAACAGCTGTAACTTTTCTCTGCCCATCCTGTCTTGCATATCTCTCTGTACTGGCACTCACTATGGCTTCATCAAGTATCTCAAGTTGAGCTGCTTTGCGGCTTACAGTTTATGTCAAGATAGGATAGGCTACTCTGCATAACAAAGAATCCCCAAATCTCTGTGGATTAAGAGTGTAAAATTTAATTGCACAATTACACATTTTTTTTTTCAGAATGTTCTCTTATCACTCTCCTAAAACTGTTCATTCAGATATCTAGGCTACCTCCATCTTTTAGTTATGTATTCTGTACTGCAGAGCTTCCAAAGTTGCTGAGACAGAAGAAGAAAAGAGATGCAGAGGCAAGATTCCTCCAAAGGGTCTGTGTTCCAAAATGACTTGCACTATTTCTGCTTACAGTGCATAAACAAGAACTGGTTACACAGCCCCAACTCAACTGCATGGGAAGTTAGAAAATGCACATGGATAAAAGGTAAGCTATAAGCAAGTATAAAAATCTCTATTCCTACAGCCCCACTGCCCAGGTAAAGTTAGGATCTGCCACTGAGTCACATACTTATGAGGCAGCCCCAGTACAACCTCTAAATAGGTAGATTTTTCTTATTTTTTTCTTACTATGATAAACACTTCATATTTTAAACAAATAAAAATATAAACACTTCATATTTTAAAATAAATATAATCAATTATATCTCTGAACGTCAACATCCTCATCTGTCAAATAGTAAAATATTAGGCTGGTCAATCAGCCAGTACTTTAATTGACAGATAAAAAACTTTCCATAAAAATTAGTTTTCATTATTTTAGTTAGAATTCCTACCCTTTTTATATAGGGACATGTTTATTTTTCTCTTATTTATTATTGTTAATACTCCAACCTGGATAAAGATGTCAGAGGGCAACCATTGACAAAATACACAGAATGAGACTCAAAACATGATTTGGAAAGAAATAACTTATAAACATATGCATCAGGTTTTTGGCAATCTTTCTTTCATATGAAAGGCTTTTTGTAAGGAATATAGCCTAAGTTTTCCAAGGAGCCTACCTAGTTGGGTGGGGCGGGGGTGTGGGGTGGTGACTTTCCAAGTAAATCTGTCCTGGAGGTTAGGCTATAACTTTTGCCAGTCTTGGTTCTCCACCTAAGCCCACTACTGGTTCTGTCACTCATGAGCAGTATAATTTAGGCCAAGTTACTTGACATCTTAGGGCATCTGTTTTCTCATTTGTTAATAGTCCACTAAACAACCAAAGTTACTAACACATAATAACCACATAAAGTCTAGTTCCTGGATAAAGACCTGCCCTCTGCCATAATCAGCCTTCTCCAATCTAAATTCACTAAATTCTCAATCTGATAGCTGAGTTGTTTAGTAATTTTTAGAATTGTAAATCATACTGATAGGATTATTATATCTACTAATACTCATATTCAAAGGATTAATATACTCCACACACAAAAATTAGTATATTTCTTCCTCAAATTTGAAATGTAGTGAATTAGCAATTGTTCAGATTGCTACCAAACTGTCAAGCATCCTTCTTGGTCAAACTATCTTGGGTTGCACAAAGTTAACCCTGTAATCCCCATAGTATGTTTCTTCTTTTTCTCTCCATATGTTGGATCAACCCATAGGATTAGATTTCTGCCAGATTTGTTATTATTTCCCTTCCTATTTTGTAACATTCCTCTTTGTAACTAAAGCCAGCCCTATACATTCTCCAAATGGCTAACATCCTTGTCATCAGTTTTCTCTACAGGAAACCAGAACCATAATCCTGCCTGGTTCTAAGATATCTGGTTAAACTCCCACAGTGCTGGTCTTAATCTTAACTTATGACCTATTTTATTAGTGTCTCCCATTTCTGGTAGAAAATAGGCACATTATTCCCCTCCAGATTGTCCAATGCTCATCAGAGATACATGCCCATTGGGCATACCATTATTACTTTAAATTTAACTCATCCGAAAATAAATTAGTAATGATTTCCTCCATACTTGTCATTTTTTTGTCCCAGGGCACAGTTCCACCATGCAATGATCTATCCAATGCAGAGATCTGGGTTTTTTTTTTTCCCTCAGCTCATATATACTCCACCATAAAACTACTAATCTCTCGAGTTAAATATCTTTCAAATGCTCTTTCTTTCTAGCTGAATTTAGTCTCTTGGCCCAGATCACTGTACTCTGTCAACTACATCCTTTTACAATCATGTATCTGATTACCTGGCTCCAGTCTCTATGTAGCCCTAACCTCATCCACTGGGCATAGTATAACCAATCTGAGCCTTAAATTTCTAATCATATGATTCCCTTTTCAATAGCTTCCTACGATGCTGAGGATAAAGTCTACTCTTCTTAATATGGCTTACATTGTCTTCCATGGTACTGAATTAGTTTACTAATCAAGCAACCTTATGGTTTTCTCTCCCACTGACTTTCTAGCCACACCGTACTAATTTGTTTTCTAAAACATGACCTGTTTTCTCTCAACTGAAAGCCTTTGCAAACTTTCTCCTTTTCGCCTCCCTCATCTTTGCCTGACTCTTGGCTGTCCTTCTAGTGTCTAAAAATTTTACTTTTTTATTTCTCCCCTAAGGACTAGGATATTTGGTCCTGCTATAAATTTCTAGGGCACTCTGTCCTTTCGTTTTGATAAGGTTTATTATATTTTATTATTAATCCTTGTTCAATTTTCTATCTTTCCTTCTTGCCTGAAAGTTGTAGGATGGCAGACCTTATGCTTGTCACACTTGCTACTAAATTCCCAGAAAATAACATGGTAACAGTAGTTCCTATTGAATGAATGAATGCCACAAATACATAGTTCATGCCCCCTCATGGAAACTGCTCACTTCCACATGGATAGTTACCAAAAACTCTTGAACCACACAGTAGAAAACAGTATTGCATAAATGTGAAAATATGGACCTCAGGGTTAGCACTTATTTAAATACTGGCTTTATCACTTACAAACCTTTTGACCGTAGGCAAATCATTTAAGTTCTTTCTTCTCCATCTGAAAAAAGCAGGTTTGAAAAATTACCTCACTGAATTGTTGTGAGCATTAAATTAAGATAATGTATGTAAAGACATTACTCCAGTGCCTGGCATAGAGCAAACGATTGTTATATGTCAGCAATTATTATTATTTTGGGAAGAGGTTGTAATATGTTATCAATTGGGAAGGGGGTGAAAAATAAACTTCCTCCATTTCATCCAAAAATGCTTATAAAATTCTGTATTCATTTCTTTTTTGTTTTCCATTGTCTTAATCAATTATAGGAATGATTAAATTATAGTTTCCAGTCAAGGTAACTTATCTTTGTGCATTTAAAATTCCATTCAAATTAAGTTTGTTTGAGCAGTGAGGAAGGAAGTGACAGTCTTTCTTGCTGTTGACAGAACCTGATGTGTGGCATTGCCTGATTGATCAACTACAAACAGCACTAACTTATTTGTATAGTTTACACTGAAAAAATTTTATGTTTAAGCTCCTGCAGACTCTGAATGACTTTCAAGGTTTCCAGGGGTTTTCAAGGGCTCCAGGGATTTTCAAGGTCTAGGACCAATTCAGGAAAAACACACACACACACACACACACACACACACAAATACACACACACACACACACACAAAAATATATATATATATATGATTTGTAGTAATATATATATATGATTTGTAGTAATATATATGTATGGTTTGTATTAACCACCAGATTGGTAAATTTGTGCATGGTATCAGCTATTTTGGATTCACAGGTATAATTACTACCCCAAAGGGGTCTTTCCCAGTTCACTAAAATACACTTAATGATCTAAATTTGTATTTACTTTTTGCCGTTTTTCCTCATCTACCTTACCTCCCTGCACTTCTACTCCCCCACTACACTCCACCTGCCCTATCAATCACCTATTTAAAATTCAAATCCCAGTATTCCAGTCCCATGCACAAAACCATTCACTGTCTTTCCACTGCTCTTTAGATAAAGCTTCAACATCTTAACATGGTCTATTAATCCTTTCATTATCCCTCAGTACTCATCGTACTTCAGTTTTGCCAACCCACTTGATAGGGATAATTCTACTAGGGGATTGTAAGTAAAGAAAAAGTATGGGAGACCCCTGTAAGTTAATGATCACTCAAGAAAGCAGGTTTGCTTAACCACAAAACCAAGCAGGCTTGCTTAGCAAGAAAACCATGCAACAGAAGCATGAGATATGCCCCAAAACAACAGAACAATGGTGGCATGAGACCCACATCCTGCTCAGTGAGCTCAGTAAGTTTATGACCCCTAAGACATGCTCTTTGCACACATAAATAACAATAATTTCCACAGTGTCATGACCGTCCTGGCCTGACCATGTAGGGACAAGAAACCCAACCTGGAGAAGGAGCTCATGATGGAAGCTTGACGTGTACTCAAGAATGAGGAAGAAGGTGGTCTCTTCCCCCTCCCCACTTTTCCTTTGATTTTAAAACTGTAGCCCACTAAGTTCTCAGGGCACAGCACCCTCTCACCCACCGGCTTGTAAGTCTCACAGAGTCCTATTCTAATCACTTCTTATCTATCACTTTGCCTCTGGCTAAATTCTTTCTGTGCTGAGACATAAAGGACCCACTGGAGCTCCTTGGAACGCCCCACTCCCCAAACCGACACCTAGCATTTTCACACTCATCCATGTCTTTTAGTTCTGATAACATGCATAAGATCTCTCAGCTGCCTCAGAAGCTTTATCCAACACCTTTTCTCCAATACACTTCTTTGTACTTTACAATCCACCTTGCCTATTTAACTCCTCCTCATCTTTCGGACTCCAGATAAAATATTGCTTTCTCAAGGGAGTCTCCTTCAAATCCTCATTTTATGTCCAATTCTTTTATATATTCTCATAGAACAACATACTTTTACTTCACCATATTTATCTTAGTGATTATACACTGACTTATATACCTATCACTTAGAATGTAAACTGCCAAGAATGCAGGGATGTGTTTTTCATTATGTTCTCACCTTCTACCCAGCACCTGTAATATAGACTAAAATAATTTTGAAAAGGATATAAATGTAAGCATTAAAGGGAAGTATAATTTGTCACCCCTAATATGCCTCTTTGGCATAAAGATTATTTTAGGTTGATTATTTTTAAGGAAGAGCAGACACTGGATAAGCAAACTCTGAAAGCCAAGTAGAAGTTACCCTTTTGTAAAAGACATTTACATTACTAGGGAAACCTCCATAGGTGTCTCCTTCTCTGTACCAGGAAGAGAAGGATGACTAAATCTCAAGAAACTCTTATGAATGGAAAAAGCAGAGACTTAAATCTGCATAACAGCCATACCTTCTACTGTATTTTGCTTGAAAATCTCCCATAACTGGCTTCCCACCCCCAATCTCTTTTATCTTTAACTGGAGATGGTATTTAAGGTGATGGCTTGGGCCATTTCAGAAAGCCACTCAGTTTTCCTGGGTATCTCCCATGCATCCAGGAGGTATATGTGCTATTATAATTCTGTTTGTTTTTCTTCTATTATTATTTTATTATATTTTTATTATAGGGAGGTCTCAGCCAAGAAACTAGAAGGGTAGAGGGAAAACTATTTTTCCTTTCCCACAGCATCATGAAATCTAACTTGCGATGTAATGGGAATTTAGAGAAAATGAATACCAATACTAATCCTAATAGCTTTCACTCATTGAAAAGGTTGGGAAGGAAGAAATTGTCGCCTACCCTTCTAGATTCTTCTGCATAGTCTAAGAATTAAATTGACATGAGACAGATTAACAAGAGAAAATCAAATTTTAATAACAGGTACACATGGGAGAGACCCAGAAAAACTGAATAACTCACCAAAAAGGGCCAAAGCCCTCACCTTAAGTACCATCCTTGGCCAAAGACAAAAGATGCTGAGGATGGGAAGAATCAGTTATGGGAGGTTACCAGGAAAATCACAGTAAACAAGTGTGATTGTGATGCAGATTAAAGTCATTGCCCTCTCCACTGATAATGGTTTCTAGAGATTTGGTTATCCTCCTCTTCTAGGTACATATAGGGAGACATCCTTACAAATGGAGATTTCCCTTAAAAATGTAAATGTTTCTTAGAAAAAGGTAATTCCTACCTGTGTTTAGAATTTTTCCCATGTCTGCTCTTTCTTAGAAAATAACCACCTTAAAATAATATTCCAAAGAGACACATTTTAGGGTGGCAAATTTTGCTCCCCTACCAAAGCCTCCAATATCTACATTGAGTACTAAGTGAATCCAGAGATTGAGCCAAGTTTAATAAACCCAGAAGTCTCATTTATGATTATATCTGAGATAGACTATAATATAATCACAATGGATAGTTATGATGAAACAGTAGAAACAATGATAAATGATGACATAGAAGTCTGCCCACGGTGGGCAGGGTTTTTAGGCCTAGATTCGAGATGCATTAGTGGCTCGAATTTTTATACTAATCAGTCTTCGGAGGAATTGATTGCGGTAAAAGCCACATTTAGTAAGCCAATTCTACTGGATGTTGAAGAAAGGAGGGGACAGCTGGAAAGCAGGGATAATTTCAAGAGATCCAAGAAACATCTGAGATCATGGGTGTGACTATCTCCAGTGATTCATAATGGGATGACTGATTCTTGGATTTGGAAGTTAACTTACTTTAAAACTAAATATATTATATGATTTATTTATCACTTGCTTCATTTATATGCAGTTTGGTTCAGGAAAGGACATAGGAGATGATGTCCGAGAAAAGACTCACTGTCTGATATGAAAAAGACAGAGTAGCACCAGCTACAATGTTTTAGACACTGTATGGAGGACTATATATATATTTATGTATATAATTACATGTGTGTGTATGTGTGTGTGTGTGTGTGTGTGTGTGTGTATATATATATATGTATATATATAAATGCTCCTGACATTATTAGTCTCCAATGCACTCTTTTTCAATTTAATTATGGGCAAATAGAATCTCATAAAAAAATATTTAAGTAAGGCTTTCTCTAACTCCAAGGCTATAGTGTTTCTACTCTACATCAGGCTAAACTGTAAGAGAAATAAAATTAATATGACAAAAATTTTAATCTCTCTCTTTCCATCTCCCTAGCCCTCATTCAAACTCTTACTCTTTTTGACTATAAATGATATCGATAGATATAGATATCAATATAGACATAAATATGTCTATATAATGTTGGCTTATCATTAATGTTCTCTATTGTCTGTTTTTCTTCTTTATAACTCAGTGTTACTAGTCAATAATGAAATTAAATCCCTTCTCATTCTATTCTAGGCCCATGATTGGACATTAAATGTGAAGATTATCCATTTGGAGTTCAATATGATTCTGATGCTGTCTAATGGTATAATATTTCCTGGTGCCACTTTTACATTCTGAGACTTGTAGATGTAAAGTATCTGACATCCACGTATAACTTAAAGGTACTAAACTGCCATTTAAGTAAAGTACTTAAGATAATACTATAATTTTGATCCCTTAGAAATAATTTTCATTTTTAGGCACAGTCTAATTTAGTGTGTTTAGTCTAATTTAGTAGTCTAATTTAATTTTCATTTTTAGGCACAGATTTAGACAGTATACAAAATTAACTAATGAAAACAAACATAAGAATTCAAGAACACATATGTGACGATGAGCTATATACACCAAGAAATAAAGACATAAATATCCACTGTTCATTTGCTGCATGACCAGGGTAATATATAATAAAGGAGACGATGAGATAGAAGGGCAAATGGGATGAATGTTAATTCCTGCATTATATTTAAAATTATATATTAAGAATTGTACATTAAAAAATTGGTATGTGCATCTGGTTGAGGGAGATTATTGTGGAACTCTTGGAGAGATCTTACTGTTGTTACAGAAAAGAATAAAAGGTCGAGCAAATATTGAATTCATGAAAATAACATAATTCCCACAGTGCTGGACATGGGACCCCACTCTTCTTTATGACAACCAAACAGATTTCAGCTGGTAGGCAAAGGCTATTTCTGTGAATTACTTATTAAGAGAAATATAACTAAGTGAAAGCACATTCAGGTTAAAATGATAACAATTGTAAATGAAGCAGAAATCAGAAACCCATGAATCTTCACCCTGGAAAAGAGATGGAAGGTAATAAAATTTCCTCACCTTAGGTATTTTTAAGGTCATTATACAGAATAAAGCTCCATACTGATACAATGTTGGATATATTACTCAATGTTAGAAATACTATTAATCAGCATAAGCTACATGCCAGGTTTGGCTTAATAAAAAACAAGACTCTTACTACCATAGTTACCCAAAAATAGAAGAAGCCTCTCCGCAGTGTTTCAAAATGAAGTATCGAAGCTCAGACTGATTATCAATTGAAAGATTGTAAAAACAGAAATGACATTTTGATGAACAGCTTGAACAAATGAATAAATGAATAAAGAATAGCTATTTTTTTCCTATCAAAATAAAATTTACAGAATTCAAATATGTTTGAAAACCATGCTTTGAACACCACAGGCATAGTACCTGATTTTATTAATTTCAAAATCAAGTGTAAAAATATGTACATTAATGAATTATTACTAGTGGGATTTCAAATCTGTGGCTCAACAACTGAATGTCCCTCTATCTATAAAATCATCACTTGGGCTTCCCTGGTGGCGCAGTGGTTGAGAGTCTGCCTGCCAATGCAGGGCACACGGGTTCGTGCCCCGGTCCCGGAAGATCCCACATGCCGCGGAGCGGCTAGGCCCGTGAGCCATGGCCGCTGAGCCTGCGCGTCCGGAGCCTGTGCCCCGCAACGGGAGAGGCCACAACAGTGAGAGGCCCGCGTACCGCAAAAAAACAAAAAACAAACAAACAAAAAAATCACTTCCCAACATTTAAGTTATATCTACCCCAAACTTTCATTTATGTGAAAAGACTTTTGATGTCATTAAGAGGAAATGGTACACCATTTACTTGGAAATAATTAGCAAAGGAGAAGTTAAAGTTGGACCTGGAAAATTAAGTAAGCAGGAAAACAGACTTATAGCAAATATATTTGCAATACAGTTTGAGGGGGGAAAAAAGACCCTCCAAATTGTCCTCTTGTCTCAGTCTGGAGGGAGAAGACTGAGATGTGTGTGAACAATGCTAACAGCATGGGCTTATGAAAAGCTATCCACAGGCCATAAGCAAGATAAATAAGGCTAGGACACTTGGTTGCTGGAAAAGAGGTAAAAAATGTGTATGATCTCTCAATCTATCTATGTGTGTAAATGTATTAGTGTAGTTATTACACTGAATTTGGAAGTTTTATGTTGTTAACAACTATAGATTTCTGGCAAACCTAAAAGGCACACTTTTTCAACATTTGCTGGATGCTGCATTCTCCTTCAGTATAGAAACAAACATTTCAGCAAGCAAAACCAAGACATATTATTTAAACATTTCAAAGGAACATTGTCCCCACACATTAATAAATAACTAATCTTGACTTTACTTGAAGCCCGTGTCTCATACTCTAGTTGCCTGGAGGTCTACATAACTCTATAATTTACCAAGGTAGAGCTACACTAGCAAGGAATTGATATTTGTTGTTGTTGTTGTTTTTTCCCCTTGTATGATAAGGATGTTTTGTTGGATGTTGGCTAAAATCAGGATTGTTCTTAGCTGGTGAAACAGATTATTCTCAGATCTAGACTAGCATGGGTGAAAGAAAATAGAGTCAGTGTTGGGGAAGAAGAAAGCTTCCCTCTACCCTTCTAGGTTCTTCTGACTGGTCTAAGAATTCAGTTGACATGAAACAGAGTAACAGGGGAAAATAAAATTTAATTTCATACATACAGTAACCCTATACCCATGAAAGGGTCAGAGACCCCACATACATGTGAAGTTCAGAGACAGAAAGGTAAAATGAGGTCTATATGCCATTCTGAGCTAAGGAATGGTGCAGGGGCCTAGGGCTGCCAGGGACAGGAGGGTCATTCAAAAGATGATAAGAACAGATGTTTGGTAATTAGATGTTTACCCTGCCAAATAGATGAGGCCACTTAGATGAAATGTATCTCTGATAATAACTCTTATCTGGGAAAAATCCTATATTTAAATTCTTCTAGGTAGTTAAGAGAGGGGCAGTAGTTTCTTTTGAACCTGCAGACTCTCCACTGCCTTTACCTCAAATAATCCTCTTGCAAAAGTGACATTTTGGGGAGTCTCATTCTGATCCTCTATCAGTGTACAGATAGATTTGGGTCAACATTCTGATTCCAGCATTTACTTTTTTCTTGCAACCTTGAGCATGTTATTGTCTCCCATCTTTATTCCATCTACTAATAAAGTTCAAATAATACCTCCTCCACTGAGGTGTTCTGAGAACTCAGGCACAAATTATGATGACTGATAGAAGAAAATACTAAGTGAATATTTTTTCCACACTTAAGGAAATGCTGTATATAGAGTAAAACATTCCTAAATATATTCATTAATCTCTGAAATTGCCTGCAAATGTTCTCTAAGGTACACAGGTTTGCTGTAAGTTGTTTTTATTAATATTTATTTTACTCACTTTGATTATAATCAGATAAACTATATAAACATATCCTGAGTGCAGTGAATGAACACTATGTGACTGAGGGCTGTCTCTAGAATTCAGCCTGTATTTGCATTTGGATTTATGATCAAATTTATACCAATAGTACTATTTGGTTAATGCACAAAGAACAGAAGTCAACTTTATGTGTAAGTGATGCAATTATGCCAAGTAAAGCCAGGACCAGAGCACAGTGAGCTGAACAAAAGAAGTTTCTTCAGTATTTCAAATGAGAAAATTTCAAGAAGCACTAAGTCTTCACATGGCACACACAGTAATATAGTCTATGCAAATTCAAAGAACCTTATTCTTAGCAGTTGGTGCTATTTTCACATGCTGAGCAATAATTCAGTTCCTGCAAATGATAATCTTATAGGACACATGGAGGTCTTTTTATTGTTTCAGCATTTTATGTGTGATTTTTGATTTTGTAATTTTATAGTTTTATATAAGCTAAAAGTTTAAGGAGTTTATAACCAGTTTATGTGTGTGCATATTTTAATCATATGGAAATAATGATAGACCATGATTTTTTTTCCTTTCATAAAGGTTCACAGTTTGAGAAGTATTACTGTCGTAGGAAAAAAAGGGAGCTACTGTTCTAGAATTTAGAGTCCAGGATTAAGTATCAACCCCTCCAGTTTCTGTGAAATTTTCAGCATTATCTTAACCTCACTGAACTTCAATTTGCTTCCAGATAAAATAAGGATAATTAAATTCATCCTGCCTACTTTACAAGGTGTTTCAAAGAATTAAATGAAATCAAAGATGTTAGAATGCCTTGTA
This sequence comes from Physeter macrocephalus, assembly GCF_002837175.3. Classification (NCBI taxonomy): domain Eukaryota; kingdom Metazoa; phylum Chordata; class Mammalia; order Artiodactyla; family Physeteridae; genus Physeter; species Physeter macrocephalus. Next base: position 34,527,803 of record NC_041230.1, read on the forward strand.
ATCTGTAAAAGCACTGTACTAATGTAAGGGATTATTCATTTCATCATTATTAATAAACACCTGAACTCCCTACACCACAACATTATGTAAGGCATCTTCAGAGGAAAATACCTAACGCTTTAGAATGAAAATCAATTAATGAATTCATTGTTCTCTTTCAGAATTTGAATGGTTTATCTTGCACAAAATCCACTTTTTCTGCCACAAACAAAAGTCTGCATTTTGGTTTTTTTTTCCAGAAACTGCAGTTTGAAGAGACAGTTTGGTTATAGACAAAAGATTGAGTTCTGCTGGGGACCTTAAGAGAGTTACTTAATATCTCTCTGATTTTTAATTATATCACATGTAGGATATAGCCTGCCCCTTTAGCATCTTATACAAAGCTGATAAAAAATAGTATCCAAATAATCATTAATATAAAATATCTATAATTTATATGCTCCAAAAGTAAAGAACATATATTTAATAAAATACTAAACAAAAAGCTAGATATATAAACAGCTTCTATAGAAAGTGACACCATATTTTAATTTTTTATCTATATTTATGCCTACCCATTTCATAAAGAATTTTTGGCTGTTACATAAAAATATACATCAGGATAAAATTCAAATAAAAGCAGAAATAAGGTATCAAGTTTAAGGAAAAAATAAAGAGATATAAGTCTTATCATATAGTATTTCCCAGTTGCTTCAAACATATAATTCCCATGTTAACATTTTAAAAATGATCTGACCAGTGAATATATTATATGAGCATTAATGGGCATTTAACTTTAATAACTTTTATATGATAAATATGAATATGTTTTCTATATATGTGTGTGCATGTGTGTGTGCATGTTTGTGTGTAGGTTTTTCTCCCTCATCATTGACCACAATATATAAATTACGTTTGAGCTTTTCTTGATATGAACTTTTACAATGCTTTCCAAAAGGGTTATGTATATATTAATTTATTCAAATAACAATTAATCATTAAGCATTATTTCTTCCCAGTCACTCCTTCAAGGGCTCAATGAATTTACAATGCCATCTACAGCATACATATTTGCTTATATTGATACCACCTAGCTTCTATTAGAAATTCATTAAATTCATTAAAAATTCATTAACTCTCAGGTTAAAGAATAAGTTTCTCATTTTTGTTTTAGTATTCTTTTCTGTTAGTTGATATGCATTGTTCTTGTCTTTATAGTGAGAATACAAGTTGCTTGAGAGCAGAGTATATTTCTTCTTTAGAATTTTCAATAACTCAACACACTGTTTGGCAAACTGCAGGTAGGTGCCAAGGACACATTTGCTATTAAGCAACAACTCAAAAAACAAAAATGAAAGGAGGTTGAGAGCTGGGAAAAATGGTTTTAAAGAGGGTGTCTGAGTTTACAATCATGAGTAGACAAGACCTAAATATTTGCAAAGATAAATAAAATAAGAATTTAATAGCAACACTTGTAACAGGCCATTTAGACTGGGGCTCTAGTTTTTCATTTGTGCCTTCCATTTTGCCCTCCATACCCAGAGCTGTACCCTTTGATGCCAGCCAGTATTCTGTCTCTGTAGCATACAGAGAAGAGATGGAATCAATATTATTATAATCTTTTTTATACATGTGTGTTATCCACTCATGCATTGTTTCATTTAATTATAACTCATATTAGGTAGACAACATCTCCATTTTACAAATAAAGTTAATAATGCTACGAGTGGTTAAGCTAGCCACAACTTCACAAGAAAAGTAAATAGATCTGAGTCTGGTGGTATCTTAATTTAACATCCATGCTTCTGCTAATCAATCCACTTCCCTTCCATACAGGCATGTCTTTTGGAATTATGAGCACTGTTCTGGCAAATCCAGATAATCTGGCTATTGTTAGGAAATGCTCTATGAGTATTCTTGGCACCTTTATTTCCCTGAACAATATTTCACCAGAATTTAAATTCTGGGCACTCCCTCCCTGACTGACAAGTTGGTCTAGTCTCTAAAACAAGGCCATTTTTCCAGATTTCCATTCTTTCTGATCTTGAATTTCTCCATGTTGAAAATTGTTGAAATCACAGATTACTCCAGCCCTTAGCTGCACTATCATAAAATTATCATCATTTTAAGATGTAGGAGTCAGGGAAGACTTCAGACAAAAAGTTGGATTTTAGCTGAACTTTGTGGATTGAGTTGGACTGAACTGGAGAAAGGAATGATATAGTGTACTTTTGGAAAAATCATTCCCATATGAAACCTTTGTGTTTGAAACCTGAACAATGTATTCAAGTAAAATTCTATTCCCTTTGGCTAGAGAAGTTTATTTAGAAAATACCAAAAGACCATAAGTACTAAAACTAATAATAAATGTCTAGTCTAGAACTTTACATTGTGTATGTCTTTTTTTCTGTGAGTGAGATCATTGAATCCTCAACTATTACCTTAATGTAGTTAGGGAAGTTTTAATTATACTGACTTTACACACAGGAAAAAAAATAACATCTCAGTCATAAAGTTTAAATTTGCATGACTAAAATATAAGAACTTGTTTGAGGGTCTAAAAATATAAGCAGAGTTCTATCTGCCCCATTTCACTGACTGTTTGACTTTGTGTGTGTGTGTGTGTGTGTGTGTGTGTGTGTGTATGTGTGTTTGTAGAAGGAAATTCACTATTCTATCCATATTCTGACTAGGCCCCTAAGTAATTATTTGTGTGTTCCTACTATTCTAGCCAGTGTGTTATGGCATTATACTAGAATGTTAAATATCACAATTTTCCCCCTGATTTTGTAGATATTGTGGACTCTAGTAATTATATTCTAGAGAAGAAAAGGAAAATAGAGCTATATAAATAAAATCCTCAAACAAAACTCATAAGGAAGATGACATGTAATTCTGCTCCATATAACATGATAAATCATATAAAAATGAAATGTGGGGTCATTTTATGACTCATGATTAAGCATGTTAAGCTGAAGACTGATGTTGTGATTTTAGTGCCAACATTATAAGTGTCTCAGTATTGAGTCAGCACAGTGATTGAATCATTTTGTGTAGACTGCTTAAATCACCCAAGAAGGAAAATTATCTAAACCTGAAATAAAGAGGATGTGTGTGAGTATGGCTGGGGGCAGGATGGGGGTAGGTGAGCTGGTGCAGGCCTCTGAACAATTGCTGTGACATGCCAGGCGTGATATTTCTTGCAACTCATCATCATAAATATTCAAGAAATTTTGGCTATATTTCTTATTTATTGGATATTGATACTCTAACCTAAATTTGCATATTAATTTTGAAGATAATGTGGTTATATGAGTAGATTAGCTACAATGTCATTGTGTGATTTGACTTACATTCCCCCACATTCAACAATAATTTTGTAGCTTTACCAGCCTCATATTTCACTGGTTACTCCAGTAAAATTACTGAAACTGATGAAACGTCCCAGAATGTGCAGACCCCCATGTGAAAACCATTGTGCTGATCTGTTGAGTTGGCTGGCCTAGGATACATTAATCTTCTAGTGTCAACAGCTCTGTTCTGCCTTGGACAATTGCCTCTCTTCCCCATTTGCTTAACGTCTTTGTGGGAAAGGTGATCAAAATGCCTAGAACTTCCTTGGTTAAACTTGTACATATGACTCATGACTGGAAAATCTGAATCTTCCTCCTGGAAATGTGAATCTTGAGCAGAAAAAGCGACATATCTATTGAAGCTGCTTTACCCCAGGTGATCCAAATAAGACTATCCCTGATGTTCTCACCCTAAATCCCCAAGCTGTCCTGACTCCTGACACCTGTCCTTTCCCAGATCTGATTCTTCAACTTTGCTTTGATTTTTTGACCTTTCCCATAAATAATGTTAAATTTATTTTCTTTATTTTCCTTTCCTTTTTATGCTTGTCTTTTTTTCCTTCCTTTCCTTTTCTTTTTTCTTGAATCAGCCATGATGTCCATTGCTAGCAAACGAACAAACAAACAAAAAACAGAAAAAGAAAACACACACAAAAAAACAAAACTAAACGCTTCATATATACAGCTAATGTGGTTGAGAAGCCTTATGATTGGACTTCATATTTTTATACCACATACCATATAGCCCAATCTGAGTTCAGAGGCTTTATTCCAACTATTGACTCCTCATACTAATTGTGGAGAGAGGTGTGGGGCCTTGCAATGCTAGGAAAAAGAAAAAAATACTTCCTTAGATGTAATTGCATATGGCTCCCTTCTCTTTCAATATAAAGTGACCACCTCAGGTCACCACTTCTGACTTAGGATGGCTATCCAAGTGCCCCTTTAATGGCACTGCAACTTGAAGAAATGTCAACAGTCTGAAGAAGGCTGTATTAAAGTCATCCTTTTTCTAGCCAACATTATTCAAAGATCTTCCATAAACCTACGATATGAAGTCTACGGTTTATTTTCAGGTCTCAACTGAGGGCCATGTTTACTTAGGAAAGGAGTTTTACAATGAAGTCCAAGATTAAAAATCAGATTTACGTGAAGATTGGCTAGATCTGCGTTCTATAATATGCAGTGAGCAAAAAAAGGGTAATGACTGGGATTACACCAAGATTAAAAATAATTAAAAAGAACCGATACTTATTGTCATATTTTATGCTGCTATAACCCCATTCAATTAGTGATTATCATGTATATGATTTTTATACCTTTAATATGTGCATTTCACTGGTGAGTAAACCTAGCTTTTTATGACTAAAACCACTTCCTCAGGAATACACCATTGTAGGTACAGTTGGCATTCAGAAGATCACCTAACTCTAGGGCACACACTCTTAATCACATTTTGTTTTTGCTGTGCCTTGGGGATTGAACCTGGGACCATGGCAGTGAAAGCGCTGAGTCTCAAGCACTGGACCACCAGGGAATTCCCATCATGGGTTTAGTCTGCCTTCTGGATGAGTTATAAGAGTGAGAACTGGAACAAAAAAGAAATGGGTCAACGCCTGGGAGTAGTTGTAGATGTAGGCAGAGGCAGAGGCTGCATGGAAGAGGCAAAGTTAGAAATGTACATATGTTCCTGGAGATATATATGTGTATGTGTGAAGGTGGAGGGGTGAGGTGGGTGTAAGTGTGAAGATTTTATGTAAAATATTAAAGTGGAAATAAAAAATAAGCAACATCTGAGTCAGGAAGAGAGAGAGAGAGAGACAAGGGACAAAGAGGGAGAGACAGAGAAACAGAAAGACAAAGAGAAAGCACTACGGTCAGTAAAGCAAATGTTTATTTCCCAAAGTCATACAAGATATGGGCCAACTACGGAGGTTTTTCTTGGATCTACCATTTACTTGAACTCAGTCTTGGCATAGCTCCTTTTCTTTCCCTTTCTTCTTTGATAAGGAAGATAGGCTGCCTTTGACAGTTTAAACATATTCATCCAATTACATGTTAAATTCCGAGCATCACTGAACACCCTGCTGTGAAAATGCTCTGCAATACAGACTTGCAATCTTCTAGAACCATGATGTTTATCTAAATTGTCTGAGTCGCCTGTCAAGTTCAACAGACTAAAGAGGAGAGAATATAGTCAATCTTTTTGAGTGTTTTAATAGATTCTTAAAGAAGGTACCAAATTCTTATTTATTTATTTAATAATTTGAACGCTCTGTGATCCATTTAGGGAGAACCAATGCTGCTTGATTTTGCAGTGTTGAAAATGTATGGGTAGCTCGGCAATTCACCCTTCTTCTTTCTTACCAATTGTTATTCCCGTGGAATATGGACCAGGTAATAAAGAGAAGGGAGTCAGTGCTGTGGGTTGGAAACAGCATCGAACTGACAGTCAGTAGACCAGGATTCTCTTCCTGATTCTGCTGCTAACCAGTGGAATGTTCTGGAGCATTCTCATGCTTGTGGATAAACTGAGGAGGTTGGACTATATAACAGATGATCTCTAAAATACAGTTCATTCTAGATCAATGAATACATTATCTTAAAAATAAATTCTATTTTTTTGAATTTTTAAAAAAATGAAATACACAGGTCTCTGTACCCATATCTATTTAATGACCTACCAATAGAAGTCATAAGATTATTTTTGTAAGCATTTAGAATGTCGATATTTTTTCAAATAAAAGTTATTTCAAAATGTCATAAACGATGTGTTCGGTTTTCACAAAACTCTGGGTCTTCCCTCTCAATGACAGTGACATTGCTCGTGGACAGTGTTATTAGAACAGCACATTTAGGCTGAAAAAAACAAGTCCTTTGGTACTATCTTTCACATATGGATTTTAATACCTAATATCTAGGGCTTCCCTGGTGGCGCAGTGGTTGAGAGTCCGCCTGCCGATGCAGGGGACACGGGTTCGTGCCCCGGTCTGGGAAGGTCCCACACGCCGCAGAGCGGCTGAGCCCGTGAGCCATGGCCGCTGAGCCTGCGCATCCGGAGCCTGTGCCCCGCAAAGGGAGAGGCCACAAACAGTGAGAGGCCCGTGTACCGCAAAAGAAAAAAAACCTAATATTTAGAAAACTTGGCTCAGGGATTTCAAGTTCAGTGTGTCAGTTTATTTAATATTTTCAAACGGTCCTTTGGAAAACTTCCTGATAGGCAGTAGCATTTTACTCAAGGTTGTTTGTTTGTTTTTTAGGAAAATCTAATGTGTAAAATATAATAATACACATGTCTGTATGCACCATTTAATTTCTTTCACAAGATTTCAGGTGTTGTCTAAGTTTGTCAAGTTATCAAAGACCTTGAAAAGAAATGAGACGTCTATGTGAATATATAGAAAGTGTTAGATAATATAAAGTTACAGAGGACGTGAGCAAGGGACACAACATAAACCAGATTCAAGACGGACACACAGCGTCTTCCCTGGTGGTGCAGTGGTTAAGAAATCCACCTGCCAATGCAGGGGACATGGGTTCAAGCCCTGGTCTGGGAAGATCCCACAAGCCTCGGAGCAACTAAGCCCGTGTGCCACGACTACTGAGCCTGTGCTCTAGAGCCCGCGAGCCAAAACTACTGAGCCCGAGAGCCACAACTACCAAAGCCCGTGCGCCTAGAGTCCGTGCTATGCAACAAAAAAAGCCACCGCAATGAGAAGCCCGCGCTCTGCAACGAAGAGTAGCCCCCGCTCGCTGCAACTAGAGAAAGACCACTTGCAGCAATGAAGACCCAACACAGCCAAAAATAAAAATAAATAAATTTATATATATATATAAAAAAAGACGGACACAGATAAGACAACATTTTTAGGGAGGATTTTCAACAGTCTTTTAAGCAATGCTAAGGGATTTTTTGTTTGTTTTTTATTTTTAAAATTTTTTTGTAATAAAATAGAACATCTCTCCATTGCATATTGGCCTCAATTATACCATTCCTTTTACTGCAGTAAAATCATTCATATAAAAGTCTCTTCCTCCAGTAGATTTTAAGGTCTTAGCTTTGAACTCTGGGCCTTGAAAAATGCCACTTCATAAGTAGGTGTTTGAAAGTTCCTACTCTACTTTCGGTACTCATCTTAAATCACTATCACTATCTCAAGGAAGACTTCCCTGATTTCCCCAGGGTAAGCCAGGCTCTTTTATCATATATACTTATAGGCCTAGATGCTTTCCTTTTATTTAGCACTTTGTAATTGCATATTTATTCGTGCTTTTTTCTCCTCTAGGCTGTAAATTCCAGGGAGATAGGAACTTTATCTGGTGGGCTTTTGTTTCAATCCCCTGAACTCAGCCCTGACACTGACTCATAGTAGGTATATGAAGGGGAGCAGAATATGCCCCCCACCCCCACCAAATGCGCCACTTTAACTTGTGGATTATTTTGAGCTGGAGGCAATCAAGTCCCAGCAGACATAAGAAAAACTTTTACCTCTCCCTTAGCTGCCTAAAAGAATTTAGATAGGGAACCAGGCCCAGAAAGAGAGCTATCACTAGAGATAACTTTTTATCTGAAAGACTTACCTACATGGCAGGACAAACATCTGCTCTTCTTATCCTGTGAATTGCCTCCTCTTTGAAGCCCCAGGCCCCTATCCCATTCCTGCTCAAGATGGCAGATAGTCCCCTCAACTGCCTGACTTCCTATAGGTCTCATATTCTGGGGGGCTTCTCATACATAAAAAATTAGATTTGTTTTTCTCCTGTTAAACTGTCTTATGCCAATTTAATTATTAGACCAGCCAAAGGACCTAGAATCATCGAAGGAAAATTTTCTACCCCTACATATATGTGAAATATTTCTTGAAAGAATGAAGGAACGAGTAAATCAATAGTACTAGAATCAGGCTAGCATCTGCACATGTATTAAATGTGGGTTTAAAATCATAGCATTGAATTCAGCAGGATATATTTTAAAACTTTTACAGTTTCCCAAACATCATTGAAGATTCTATTTTGCACTTCCCCTCCTATTTCATGAAAGTGTTTGTATTTATTTGTAATACACCTGATCAGAGAAGAAAATCTACACAAGTAAATCTTCCTTTTATTTTATTTTTTAAAATTTTTGCTTTGTTGCTTCCTCTGGAAATGAAAGGTTTCTAATGCTCTTTAACAACATACAAAATAGTAACTCTAATACATGACTGCTAGCTTAAGATTCCTAGTTAATGATACAGGACAAGGCAGACTTGTGACAGCAGTAGCTAAGTACAGGTGATACATAAACCCTAGAAACTCATCAAGCTAAAGAAAATCCATTTTAACTTAACCATTTTTTCCACTGAATGTTAAATGCAATGGCTTCTTCAAATGAGAGTAATTCACAGCTGGGATCTATCTATCTAGCAATCTTGCAGCTTAAATCTTTATGAATAAAAATATTTGAGGAAATTTAAAATAATAAAATGAAGTATATCACTGTAAATGATTGTATTATGCCAAATGACAAGGTAAAGCTTTGGTGAAGGTGCATGTGTAGTGGATAAAACTTCCTTTACGTGGTCTTTTAAAATTTACTCCCATCTAAGTCTGATTAACATATTTAAAAAAGTGACCCCCAAGGCCATTTCACTAATAATTCTTTATCCAATAGATCTTGTTTGAGAATTCCCTTGAAAGGACGGAAACATGTCAGATGAATTAAATGAAAGGAGCAAATGTAGATTAAGAGTGATGTACATTCTGAGCCTGACCTTTTAATTTCACTAAATATTATTTTCCATCTTCATGATCACATTACATTGAAATGCTGGAACTTCAATTTCCTCTACTATTTCATTTATTAAAACCTTCGTCTCCTCTGAGCTCTTAAGGAGATGTTATTAAATCACATTGAATTCGCCTTTTGCAATTTACATATGTTGAAGAAATAAAAGCCTTTTCAAGAGTACCAATGGGGGCCTGAGAGGCCTCAAAGGAGTGTTAAAACCTTGAATTTAATGTGAATTGCCTCAAACACAAAACACAAATCCTCCCTGTGGAATACTATTGGCTATTGTATACAGTTACATTTTCTTGTGATTTTTTTTTAGTCAAGGAGCAGCCTGTGTATAAAAGAGCCTTTGTGCTGGTGATTGGGAAATGCAACTCCAGCTCAAAGGAAAAAAGGCAGCTTTCCATAGGTCATCATTACATAGTCAAATTTACAATGGAATAATTAGGGGAAGCTTTGAAAGAATGAAAAGCAATAATATTAAAAGTGCAATTCATGTATTGTGCATCACAAGCCTTGGGTTGAGAATCAGATTTCTATGAAGATTTATTCAGAGGGCATTTTAAATAGCTAAAATATAGCTATGAGTTTAGTCTTTTACATCCAACACTGGGTTAATTCTAAGTGTTTTTTTGTTCGTTTGTTTCTCGAAGCCACAGTTTTACTTTATTTTCTGGAAACATATGCCTGGTTTTAAATATCAACAGGATTCATGCAAGAGCTAAAATGTTTAGAGGATGCTGAATTCCTAAAATGACCTCTGTCCTGCACTCATAATAGATCTTTCTTATATAATTTACATGGCACTGAATAGTCCAGGAGGGTTTTGAACATGACAGAAAGCCAATGATATGCTAAGACATTTGTGCTAAGATTTTCTCTGGAGTCACTTGGGGGCTTAGGAAAACACAGACGTTCATAAAAGTAACAATAAAGGATGCACCATAGAACAAACAAGCCCTTACATCCTTCTTCTTAAACCTGACTGCACAACTGTATTGTTTCAGAAGTTTAAAAAAATAGGGATGCCTGAGACCTGCCCTAGATACATTGAATTGTAGCCTCTAGTACTACACTGTCCAATACAGCAGCCACTCCTACATGGTGCTACTGAGCACTTGAAAGATGGCTGATCTGAATAGAGATGTGTTGTGAGTGAGAAATACACACTGAATTTTCCAATATTAACTACGAAATCAACAAACATACTGACACAGACTCTCTCCTTGACCAGACTTTAGACAGGCTCTACTGCGCCTTCTTTTCAAATAGGCCTCATCCTTGGGCCTCATCCTTCCCCTGACAAATCCGGTTTAGTAAGTATTCTGCTAGGTTAGTTTATTGAGAATCCCCCACCCTTGATATCATATTAAGTTTCTCACCCCTGATGTCTAAGTTCTTGGCCTGCCTTTAGTAAGAATACTGGTAGGCCAGTTTAGCAAGAACCCTCCTGCTCTTTCATATCTCCTCTTAGTAATTTTCCATCTATGACCTCCTCATTCTTCTCTTTGGCTATAAATTCTCAGATGTCTTTGTTGTATTTGGAGTTGAAGTCAGTCTCTCTCTCCTGTTGCAAAAGGCTTGAATGACATCTGTCTTATATTAGACCAGATGCACTTAATTGATACTTACAGAACATGCCACCTGAAAGCAGCAGAATAAACTTTCTTCTCAAGTGCACAGGGAACATTCTCCAGGATAGGTCACATCTTGGGTCACAAATCAAGGCTTGGTAAATTTAAGAAAATTGAAATCATATTAAGCATCTTTTCAGACCACAATGCTATGAGATCAGAAATAAATTACAGGGAAAACCTGTAAAAAACACAAACATGTGGAGGCTAAACAATATGTTACTAAACAACCAATGGATCACTGAAGAAAACAAAGAGGAAATCAAAAATACTAGAGACAAATGACAAAGAACACATGACAATCTAAAACCTATGGGACACAGCAAAACCAGTTCTAAGAAGGAAGTTTATAGCAATACAATCTTACCTCAGGAAACAAGAAAAATCTCAAATAAGCAACCTAACCTTACACCTAAAGGAAAGACAGAAAGAAGAACAAACAAAACTCAAACTTAGTAGGAGGAAAGAAATCATAAATATCAGAGCAGAAGTAAATAAAAGAGAGATGAAGAAAACAACTGAAAAGATCAATGAAACTCAAAGCTGGTTCTTTGAGAAGATAAACAAAGTTGATAAACCTTTAGCAAGACTCATCAAGAAAAAAGAAGGAGAGGGCTCAAATCAATAAAATTAGAAATGAAAAAGGAGAAGTTACAATGGACACCACAGAAACAGAAGGGATCATAAGAGACTACTATGAACTATATGCCAATAAAATAGACAACCTAGAAGAAATGGACCAATTCTTAGAAAGGTATAACCTTCCAAGACTGAAGCAGGAAGAAATAGAAAATATGAACAGACCAATCACCTGTATAAAAATTGAAACTGTGATGAAAAAACTTCCAACAAACAGAAGTCCAGGACCAGATGGCTTTAAAGGTAAATTCTATCAAACATTTAGAGAAGAGTTAACACCTATCCTTCTGAAATTCTTCCAAAAATTTGCAGAGAAAGGAACACTCCCAAGCTCATTGTATGAGGCCACCATCACCCTGATACCAAAACCAGACAAAGGAAAAAAAAAGCAAATTACAGGCCAATATCACTGATGAACATAGACACAGAAATCCTCAACAAAATACTAGCAAACAGAATCCAACAATACATTAAAGGAATCATACACCACAATGAAGTGGGATTTATCCCAGGGATGCAAGGATTCTTCAATACATGCAAATCAATGTGATACACCACATTAACAAACTGAAGACTAAAAACCATACGATCATCTCAATAGATGCAGAAAAAGCTTTCGACAAAACTCAACACCCATTTAAGATAAAAACTCTCCATAAAATGGGCAGAGAGGGAATTTACCTCAGCACAATAAAGGCCACATATGACAAACCCACAGCTAACATCATTCTCAACAGTGAAAACCTGAAAGCATTTCCTCTAAGATCAGGAACAAGACAGGGATGTTCACTCTCGCCACTTTGTTTTTTAAAGAATTTATCTATTTATTTATTTATTGGCTGCTTTGGGTCTTCGTTGTTGTGCACGGGGTTTCTCTAGTTGCTGCGAGAGGGGGCTACTCTTCACTGTGGTGCACAGGCTTCTCATTGTGGTGGCTTCTGTTGTTGCAGAGCACAGGCTTTAGGCACACGGGCTTCAGTAGTTGTGGCACGTGGGCTCAGTAGTTGTGGCTTGCTGACTCTAAAGTGCAGGCTCAGTAGTTGTGGCGCACGGGCTTAGTTGCTCTGCGGCATGTGGGATCTTCCCGGACCAGGGCTCGAACCCATGTCCGCTGCATTGGCAGGCAGATTTAACCACTGCGCCACCAGGGAAGCCCCCACTCTCGTCATTCAACATAGTTTTGAAGTCCTAGCCATGGCAATCAGAGAAGAAAAAGAAATAAAAGGAATCGAAATTGGAAAAGAAGAAGTAAAACTGTCACTGTTTGCAGATGACATGATACTATACATAGACAACCCTAAAGGTGCTACCAGAAAACTACTAGAGCTCATCAATGAATTTGGTAAAGTTGCAGGAAACAAAATTAATATACAGAAGTCTCTTGCATTCCTATAAACTAACAACAAAAGATCAGGAAGAGAAATTAAGAAAACAGTCCCATTAACCATTGCATCAAAAAGAGTAAAATACATAGGAATCAACCAACCTAAGGAGGCAAAAGACCTGTACTCAGAAAACTATAAGATGCTGATGGAAGTAATCAAAGATGACACAAACAGATGGAGAGATATACCATTTTGTTAGACTGGAAGAATTAATATTTTCAAAATGACTATACTACCCAAAGCAATCTACATATTCAATGCAATCCCTATCAAATTACCAAAGGCATTTCTCACAGAATTAGAACAAAAAATTTTACAATTTGTATGAAAACACAAAAGATCCAAATAGCCAAAGCAATCTTGAGAAAGAAAAAACAAGGAATTAGGCTCCCTGACTTCTGACTATACTACAAAGCTACAGTAATCAAAACAGTCATATGGTACTGGCATAGAAACAGAAGTATAGATCAATGGAACAGGATAGAAAGTCCCAAGATAAACCCACGCACCTAGGGCCACCTAATCTATGACAAAGGAGGAAAGAATATACAATGGAGAAAAGACAGTCTCTTCAATAAGTGGTGCTGGAAAAACAGGACAGCTACATGTAAAAGAATGAAAAGCTACATGTAAAAGAATGAAAAGCTACATGTAAAAGAATGAAAAGCTACATGTAAAAGAATGAAATTAGAATGCTCTCTAATACCATACACAGAAATAAACTCAAAATGCATTAAAGACCTAAATGTAAGGCTGGATACTATAAAACTTAGAGGAAAAAACAGGCAAAAGTACTCTGTGATGTAAATCACAGCAATATCTTTTCCAAGCTGTCTCTTACAGTAATGAAAAAAAAAAAAACCTAAACAAATGGGACCTAATGAAACTTAAAAGCTTTTGCACAGCAAAGGAAACCATAAACAAAAGTAAAAGACAGCCCACAGAATGGGAGAAAATGTTTATGAATGATGCAGCCAAGAAGTTATTTATTTCCAAAATATACAAACAACTCATGCAGCTCAATATAAAAAAAAAAAATTTAAAAAGCCTAATCAAAAAATGGGCAGAAGACCTAAATAGGCATTTCTCCAAAGAAGACATACAGATGGCCAA
>NC_041230.1:34541763-34542656 GCF_002837175.3 Physeter macrocephalus
GTAAATTGGTACAACCACTATGGAGAACAGTATGGAGGTTCCTTAAAAAGCTAAATATAGAACTACCATATGATCCAGGAATCCCACTCCTGGGCATATATCTGGAGAAAACCATAATTCAAAAAGATACATGTACCCCAATGTTCAATGCAGCACTATTTGCAATAGCCAAGACATGGAAGCAACCTAAATGTCCATAGACAGAGGAATGGATAAAGAAGATGTTGTACATATATACAATGAAATATTACTCAGCCATAAAAAAGAATGAAATAATGCCATTTGCAGCAACATGGTTGGACCTAGAGATTATCACACAAAGTGAAGTAAGTCAGACAGAGAAAGACAAATATCATATGGTATCGCTTATATGTGGAAACTAAAAAATTGTTACAAATGAACTTATTTACAAAACAGAAAGAGAGTCACAAATGTATAAACAAACTTATGGTTAGAAAAGGTGAAGGGGGCAGGGATAAATGATGATTTAGGGTTTAACATATATACACTACTGTATATAATATAGATGACTAATAGGGGCCTACTGTATGGCACAGGGAATTCTACTCAATATTCTATAATAACCTATATGGGAAAACAATATAAAAAAGAATGAATATATGTATACTTATAACTGATTCACTTTGTTTTACAGCTGAAAATAACACAACATTATAAATCAACTATTCTCCAATAAAAAAAAAAATGGCACCTGTCTTGCCAGCGTTAACAACTGTCTGGTGAATAATCTGTCTTCAGAAATACAGAAGAATATGAAATATATCAATAATTTTATGTGGATTACATGTTGAAATGCTACTTAAAATATATTGGGTCAAATAAAATTTTTTTTTTTTTTTGTGGTACGCGGGCCTCTCACTGTTGTGGCCTCT
>NC_041230.1:34543514-34547228 GCF_002837175.3 Physeter macrocephalus
CGGAGCCTGTGCTCCGCAACGGGAGAGGCCGCAGCAGAGGGAGGCCCGCATACCAAAAAAAAAAAAAAAAAAAAAAAAAAAAAAAATTTTATAGATCTTACTGAGTGGCAGGCACAATCATGTGAGCTTTACACTTATTAACTTAGCATAGCCATACTATATATTATTATTATCTCCATTTTATGCATGATAAAATGAGGTACAGAAAGACAGAGTACCTTGTCTGATGAGCTAGTAAAAAGAAGGGTTCAGAGTTTGAAGTCAGGTAACGTGACCCAAGAGTTCATGTTTTCCACTATTAATCCCTATTATTGCAAATGTTTAAGCAAAGATTATATTCGTTTAATTTTGTTCTTGAAATAGCAACATTAATAAAACCATTATGAAGTATCATACATTTCATGCTTTTATATACCAGCAATTTTCATAGGCATGTTATAGGCTTGTGTGACAATCATCAGATAAATGTATGTATGTGGTGTTGTCTGTATTTTACCAATTAGGAGACAGATGCTCAGATAAATCAAACTTGCAAAGTCACATCAGACTTGACCTCATACAAGTCTCCTATAAGAGTTGGCTTAGCAGTCCTGTTTCCCAATTTTCTGTCCTCCTGAGCATTATAGCAAATGAACTTTTTCAGCAGACTCTTGCTTTATGTGTACTTGAGGTAAAATATATTTTTTCATCTGATTTAGATAATATGACTCATTGATGAGGGGTTATTGAGTAAGCTTGTTCAGAAAATCTTTGCCATGGTGCTAAGTCGAGTGTGACTCTGGGCTAGGAACACGGGAAAAGATGTTGGAATGTCAAATACAGAGATCATTATCTAAGAGATCAGTTATTAAGGTATCCTTGACAATACCACAATACCATCCTCAAATAATTAGGATGCTGTCTTAATTCTTTAAAAGGAAAACAGTATTATATTCCTGAAATTTGAACTCAGAATTAGGGGAATATTCCACTATTTCTCACCCCTCCCCCACCACACACTTTATCATTATTCCAAATGTTGCAGAAGTATTGAGGACAGAAACAAGATTACACATAAATAGATGGTAGTAGTCATTTGTAGAGTATCACTTTAAGAATATCTTGAGATGTTGACATTTTAAAATACATTTTAGGCTACAGTACATTCAGTAAGAACCAAGATTCACTATTCTGGTGGAGATTGAGAGGTTTGTTGTTTGCTTTTGTTTTTAAATACAGGCATACCTCTGAGATATTTCAAGTTTTGTTCCAGATGACCACAATAAGGCAAATATTGCAATAAAAGGAGTCACAGGATTTTTGTTTGCTTGTTTTCCAGTCCATACAAAAGTTACATTTACACTATGTTGTAGTCTATTATGTGCACAATAGCATTATGTCTTAAAAACCCAAAGTAATAACTTCAATTAAAAATACTTCATTGCTTAACCTAAATGTCCATTGATAGATGAATGGATAAAGAAGATGTGGCACATTTATACAATGGAATGTTACTCAGCCATAAAAAGGAATGAAATCGAGTTATTTGTAGTGAGGTGGATGGACCTAGAGACTGTCATACAGAGTGAAGTAAGTCAGAAAGAGAAAAACAAATACCATATGCTAACGCATAACATAACGGAATTGAGAAAAATGGTACTGATGAACCTAGTGGAAGGGCAGAAATAAAGATGCAGATGTAGAAAATGGACTCGAGGACACAGCGTGGGAAGGGGAGGCTGGGATGAAGTGAGAGAGTAGCACTGACATATATACACTACCAAATGTAAAATAGATAGCTAGTGGGAAGCTGCTGCATAGCACATGGAGGTCGGCTCAGTGCTTTGTGACAACCTCAAGAGGTGGGATAGGGAGGGTGGGAGGGAGTCTCAAGAGGGAGGGAATATGGGGATATATGTATACATATAGCTGATTCACTTTGTTGTACAGCAGAAACTAACACAACATCGTAAAGCAATTATGTAAAATAATAATAGTAATAATTTTTTAATGTAGGAATAAAACAGTAAAAAAAATACTTCATTGCCAAAAAATGCTAACTATCATCGGAGCCTTCAGGCACATAACCTTTTGGCTGGTGGAGGGTTTGAAATATCACGAGAATCATTTTAGAATTATGACAGAGACACAGAGTGAGCAAATGCTGTCAGAAAAATGGCACCCATATACTTGCTCAACAAGGCGTTGCCACAAACCTTCAATTTGTAAAAACAAAAATGTAATATCTGTGAAGCTCAATAAAATGAGATCTGCCTGTAAAGCTCTGCTCTGCTTTTGTCCTCAGTGCTCTGTTTTATTGCCCTATCAGTGATGCCCACAGCATTCACATATCAGTGTCCCTAGATGTCCCTGTTTGCAGGCTCAGTTATGGAGTGAACAATACAAGCATAAGACCATGTGCTGGAATTAAAGATGCATCAGGTTTGGTACCAGAAAACCATTATTTCTTGACTTCTGAATGACCTGGAGCATGTAATTCAACATCTATATACTTTAATTTTTTCATCTGAGAAATAAAGAAATATATGCTAATTTTTCTGTTTGTAGGAATTAAGTGAGATTTGTATAAAAATAACTGAGCATGGTGCCAAAGTCAGAGTACCTATTTATATAAGATTGGAAATTTCATTTGCCCCTTTCTTTCCTTCAATCCCCATGAGAAAGGATGCACTTTAAGAAATCCATAAGCCACTTACACAAATAAACACACGAGTATGCACGTGAGCCTGTGCACAAACACAAACACACACACACACACACACACACACACACAGACACACACACTTTAGTTAGTTGAGAATTTCCCTGATGTGCCCTGGACCAACATGAATCAATAATACCCTACAGCACTCCCATGGGGACAATTCCAACATTCATAATATGACCTAAATCCCCACCTCCTTTTCCATATGTCTTCTCCACACTGCACACAAGTGGTCCATATTCTGAGTTCCTGAGTGAAGACCAAATCACACTCACTTCTAACTGTGCACCGTTCCTAGCTCTACCAGATCATCCCAAACAAAGCATGGTTCCCATCCCTAGAAAGTAGTCCTGTGGCAAAAATTTTTACCCAAGACCATTCAGAATGTAAACTGAAGCCTATATTGTTTTGTGCATCTCACTTTTCTTTTGTATCTAAATTCCTTTTGTACAGATTCAATGAAATCCCTCTGAAACTACCAATGGCATTCTTCGCAGAATTAGAACAAAAAACTTTACAGTTCATATGGAAACACAAAAGACCCCAAATAGCCAAAGCAATCTTGAGAGAGAAAAATGGAGCTGAAAACACTCTTTGACATAAACCACAGCAAGAGCTTTTTTGACCCACCTCCTAGAGTAATGAAAATAAAAACAAAAACAAACAAATGGGACCTAATTAAACGTAAAAGCTTTTGCACAGAAAAGTAAACCATAAACAAGATGAAAAGACAACCCTCAGAATGGGAGAAAATATTTGCAAATGAAACAACGGAATTCAATGAAATCCCTCTGAAACTACCAATGGCATTCTTCGCAGAATTAGAACAAAAAACTTTACAGTTCATATGGAAACACAAAAGACCCCAAATAGCCAAAGCAATCTTGAGAGAGAAAAATGGAGCTGGAGGAATCAGGCACTCCAACTTACTTCAAACTATACTACAAAGCTACGGTAATCAAGACAGTATGGTACTGACACAAAAACAGAAATATAGATCAATGGAACAG
>NC_041230.1:34548942-34558595 GCF_002837175.3 Physeter macrocephalus
CTCAACATCACTAATTATTAGAGAAATAGAAATCAAAACTACAATGAGGTATCACCTCATGCCAGTCAGAATGGCCATTATCAAAAAATCTAGAAACAATAAATGCTGGAAAGGATGTGGTGAAAAGGGAACACTCCTGCAATGTTGGTGGGAATGTAAATTGATACAGCCACTATGGAGAACAGTATGGAGTTTCCTTAAAAAACTAAAAATAGAAATACCATATGACACAGCAATTCCACTACAGGGCATATACCCTCAGACAACCATAATTCAAAAAGAGACATGTACCATAATTTTCATTGCAGCACTATTTACAATAGCCAGGACATGGAAGAAACCTAAGTGTCCATCGACAGATGAATGAATAAAGAAGATGTGGCACATATATACAATGGAATATTACTCAGCCACAAAGTGAAACGAAATTGAGTTATTTGTATTGAAGTGGACAGACCTAGAGTCTGTCATACAGAGTGAAATAAGTCAGAAAGAGAAAAACAAATACCGTATGCTAACACATATATATGGAATCTAAAAAAAAATAAATGGTTCTGATGAACCTAGTGGCAGGGCAGGAATAAAGACAGAGACATAGAGAATGAACTTGAGGACACAGGGAGCGGGAAGGGTAAGCTGGGATGATGTAAGAGAGTAGCACTGACATATATATACTACCAAATGTAAACCTGGTAGCTAGTGGGAAGCAGCAGCATAGCACAGGGAGATCAGCTTGGTGCTTTGCGACCACCTAGAGAGGTGGGATAGGGAGGGTGGGAGGGAGGCTCAAGAGGGAGGGGATATGGGGGTATATGTATGCATATGGCTGATTCACTTTGTTGTACAACAGAAACTAACACAGTATTGTGAAGCAATTATACTCCAATACAGATCTATTTTAAAAATAATAATAAATTCCCTTTGTGTTTATATCAGCCAATTTACATCAAATCTTTCGCTAAACTTTTTTACTCCATGCCAAATCCTGACCCAGTAGATCAAATGAAATAAAACATTCTCTAGAAACTAGGACTCAGAACAGGGAGCCCATCAGTCTGGTAAATCAGAAAATATTCCTCCATCCTTTCCCTTTCAGCGTACTGCCAGAACTATCCTTACTAGCAACTTATTCTGCTATGGAAGATGTGGTAGAGACTACTAATTATCTATAAAAAGGCACATCTTTCATAGATAAAGAATTTTAGCCAGGCATATGGACATTATTTCCAAAGATCCTTTCTGAAATTTACGCAGACCTCTGCTGGCTGGGGGTTCTAATTACTGACCTGAGGTCAGTAATGTGGCTGCAATGATCTGGAGATTCAGCAGGGGCTGGGTGATCCAAGATGACCTTACTTGCAGTTGCCAGAGTCATGTTGTCTGTGTTATCCCCGTCCATGCATTATTTCATCATCAAATAGTCTAGCCCAGGTTTTTTCACAAGAATCTCCCTAACAGGATTTGGTTGGAAGTAACGTGTGCCAGTTCTAGGCTTGCGCATCAAACAATGGACATAACTTTTCCATGATTTCTTTCCATTTACCACCTGCTGGAAAACAAACATGGTGGTGATTCAGCTTTAACCATGTAAATGAGGCTATTGGCCTATGTGTGGCTTATCAGTAAGTCAAAGGAACCTGGGCCCTCAAGTGATTGTGAGGAGTACAGCTAACTCACTGAACTGGCCTCTTTCACTCAGGACAATTATGTGAGAGAGACATAATTAGTTCCTTTGTTCTTTAAGCTGTAAGTCTAAACCTACCCCCACCCCCCCAAAAAAACAGGTGGAATACAAATCCAGTATGAATCCTTATAGTAGCTAACATGAAGATGAGGATGATGAATTCCAACTTTAATGTCTGTAACTTAAACACAGAATATAAAATGGACACACTCCAGTTAATGGAATCAGAAAAGGAAATATTTTTTTTCCCCAATGACCCCATGAAAGTTTAGAGGTTTATAACAAAAATGAAAGGACAATGAAATTATTTCCATAATGACAGAAAACACACATGGGGGTTAAGTCTTGGACTAAATATGAAACACCAATATCTATAAATATTGAAATAAAAAAGAAAGCATAATGACTCAAGCTATAAGTTTATCTAATGGCAACTGCAAAACCACCATGCTGCCACTGAAACCTTAACAAGAATATTGATCATTAAGTGAATTTTGCCATTTTCTTTACGCGAGTTGTATGTACTGTGTAGGCAAAACAACGGTAATTTGTAAGTTTTATAGGATAGCTGAAGTAGGAGAGTTAAGAGACAGCATTTGAATAGCCCATAAACTTTCAGTCCTTTTTTCTCTGGGAGATAATTACCTGTGGTTATTGAGTAAACGTCTCTAGAATGTTATTAGTATTTTGAGTGGTTTTCGGAATAGTCTGAAAGCTGCTCCAAGGAGGGTGGAAAATAAGAAAGAGATGAGGGAGTTCTCTTTCCTTTCACAGGGAAAGCAACCTCCAATTCATTCTCCAGAGGCCAAATATATTAAATTTAGGGAAACTAATCTATGAACAAGGAGAAAGTGACCTAGGGGGAAAAAGGATCCTGGAAAGAAGTAGTGAGTTTGTGTTTAAACAGTGAACTTAGAAATGGATGCATCTTGTTTGGTGGTTTCTTTTTCAGTGCTGACCACCAAGCAGAGAGCAACCAACCTTTTCTCACTGTCCTAAAAGCCTTCTTGAAAAATATAATTGTTTAATTTATTTTTTCTTTATTTGGAAGAAATTCCATGGTTTTAAATTCCAGTTTCTTGACTCATGGTGCTTCCTATTAACTCTTCCCTGTTGTGCTTATTTATCTAATTATCTCACAGTCTCTCCCATGTTCCAGTTCCTAATAGGTTTCCTTTTCACAGCTCATTGGACACCTAAGAGTTTCTTTCCGTGGAATAGTTGGGTTTACACTATAAGTGTACCTGAACTGGAAGGGATTCAGAGATTCTGAATAGCAACCTCCTCATTCTACAGATAACAAAACTGAGGCTTA
Organism: Physeter macrocephalus; assembly: GCF_002837175.3. Lineage (NCBI taxonomy): Eukaryota > Metazoa > Chordata > Mammalia > Artiodactyla > Physeteridae > Physeter > Physeter macrocephalus. The sequence continues at coordinate 34,551,942 of NC_041230.1, forward strand.
AAGAGGGAGAGGTCCTTGTTTAAAATCACCACATAGGTGTGACTGAGGGAGGACCAGATTCCTGGGCTAATCCAAGATTATCAGCAGGGTTAGGCTATCACCATGCAGCATCCACTGGCCTATTCCTACTGGGTCTCTTTTTTCCTTAGTGGACATGGCCATGAGTATAATATTTGGCAAAGACTTCTCAAATATTAACATTCAAGAGAAACAAACACCTTCAGATTCATTTCAAAGAATAATTGTGGCTTTTACTTTTCAGTAGGTAAAAGTGATTGAAAGATCATTGAAAAAATGGAGGCCTAATTTACCTATGCATGAATTCATTTGTCACTTATTTTTACCTATCCAAATCTTATCCATTTACTAAACCCCTTCTCCAGTGGGCTACCTCAAACTATCCTAGAGTTGTTTCTCCTTCTCTTTAATTTGAACATTTACTACTCAGTTGACAATCAAATAAGATTCTTTTTCCCCCGTGGATAGTTTTTGAGTTTCTCCTATGATTCTCCCTTGACTTTTGTATCAGTAGATAGTATATTTCTCTGAGCCAGAAGCCATGTCTTATATATTCTACTGATCTCCCCATAACTCATGAGAGGACTAAGCTTACTTTTGTTGAGTTCCTATAATGTTCCACTTACTCTACCAAGTATTTTACAGATATCATTTCATTTAATCCTTGTGTAAAACCCCTTGAGATAGGGCTTATTACCCCTCATTTCACACAGGAGGACAACTGAAGTACAAATAGTAGCTAAAAGAACTTCTTCAAGAACTAAAGTTTAGTGAACAGTAACACAGGCAATTAAACCAAGATCATCTGTCTCCTGACAGTGCTCTTGTCACTAAATAATGTTGGCTGACTTACTACTTGGCATACAGTAGAAGCTTAATAATCTTCTGACTATAAGAATATTTATTCTTAGAATATAGAATATGTAAGAATATATATGTATGACATATATATGTATGTATGTGTATTTATTTATGATTGTGAACTTGTAAAAATGATTCAGTCTTTATAGAAGACTTTCTGGATGTTCAAGATTTTTTAGATACTAATTATGATTGTCAGCATGAGCAGTGTCAAAATCTGTATTTTATATCCAATTTCTTTTTTAAATTTATTTTTATTTTATTTATTTTTGGCTGCATTGAGTCTTTGTTGCTGTGCGTGGGCTTTCTCTAGGTGCGGCGAGTGGTGGCTACTCTTCTTTGCGGTGCATGGGCTTCTCATTGTGGTGGCTTCTCTTTGTTGCGGAGCACAGGCTCTAGGGGTGTGGGCTTCAGTAGTTGTGGCATGTGGGCTTAGTTGCTCTGCGGCAACGTGGGATCTTCTAGGAACAGGGCTCGAACTCGTGTCCCCTGGGCTGGTAGGCGGATTCTTAACCACTGCGCCACCAGGGAAGCCCGTATATCTAATTTTTACATTGCAGGACAAGAATGTATTCAGGCAAGAATGCTAGCCAGTTCTTTGGAAATCATTTGCAGCCGCTCAATGCATTGCCTAAGAATACTTTGCAATGCATAGTTTAACATGGAGCCTATAACATAAACACTACGTGTGGAAAACTTTTCTTATATTAAGAGGATGACCATTTAAATAGGAAACAATTTTAACCATGAAAATGCATCTAATGAGTTTGAGGTAACTTCTAGAAGAACGTTTTCTTCCAGCAGATATTGGTGACTAATGATTCTATATAAACAGGCAACAAAAATGAAGTTTGCAAATAGAAATGGTTCTCTCAAATAAAATTATTTAAAAACCGTCACTTGTCTACCCATCCAATGCACGTTTTCAAGCATGTTCAAGCTTATCCATCCGTTAATCTTAAAAGTTGTAACATTTTACGGGCAACTTTATTTAACTTTAATATGTTTTGCACCTGAAATGTGGAATATAATAGAATTAGTGTTTTTTTTCCTAGGAGGAGAGATTAAGTCAAGCAGAACATTCACAGTGGAAATTTGGAAGTTTCAAAACACAAGGCAGAGCTTAGTTTAATCAGATACTGTACAGCAATGAAGATTTATGAACAGAATGAGAGTTAAATCTATCAGTCCAGGGACAACGACTTCCCTAGAACAAATTTTTAAAACCAGTTCAATACAGAGTGAAATGAGTCAGAAAGAGAAAAACAAATACCATATGCTAACACATATATATATGGAATTTAAAAAAAAAGGTACTGATGAACCTAGTTGCAGGGCAGGAATAAAGCGATAGACATGGAAAATGGACTTGAGGACATGGGGTGGAAGGGTGAAGTTCGGGCAAAGTGAGAGTAGCATTGACATACATACACTACCGAATGTAAAATAGTTCACTGGCGGGAAGCAGCGGCATAGTACAGGGAGATTGGCTCGGTGCTTTGCGATGACCTAGAGGGGTGGGATAGGGAGGATGGAAGGGAGGCTCAAGAAGGAGGGGATATGGGGATATGTGTATGCATATGGCTGATTCACTTTGTTGTGCAACAGAAACTAACACAGTATTGTGAAGTAATTATACTCCAATAAAGATCTATTAAAACAAAAAAAACAGTTCAAGTGATAATGGATGATCTTATTTCATAGTTAATTTAGTGCAGATGAGAATTAGGGATATTATATAGATGGATGAATAAAATAAACACTATCATTCTTTAGCAGACAGCATTTAGGGAAATGGGTTGACAAAGTATTGAAAATACATATCTCTTCATATTTAATAATATCGTCACAGATTATCTACCATTTAATAATAGTGATCTGATATACAGTGTATGATAGTTTTCTTCAAATTAAATTCATAACAATGTTTTACATGTATATATTAATCTTGTATATATATGTATATCATGTATACATACTTTCATGTATATAATCAATTAATATTTAATGACAATCATTTGAAAGTAACATATTATATAATCATGCTTACTTTATTAAAAGTGATTTTCCTCCCTATTCCCATTAACAGTATTTTAAGAATGAATTTATTAATATGATTCCATGTGAATAATATTCAGGGACCAGATCTAAGGTTATGCAATTGAACTGTAAGTGCCTTTGGATGGTGGGCTCTCTGTCTAAATCAGGACCTGGGAAAGATGGGAACTTGAAAGTGGGGAATCAAGCTACTAATTTTCAAGAAGCTAGGGAGGGGTGGGGTTGAGGAGGTGATGTTTTAATACTCATTGATTTTAATGTCATTTGTTTGTTTTGCTACTTTGCAGGCATAAAAATTAGATTCAAATGGGAATGCTTTCATGATTTCTTATACATATAATTAACCTCCTGCTGTTGGATATCTTTCATTCAAAAAACATCCTCGTTAACATTCCCTGGTCCACTGCACTTCCTGTCCTCTGCACCCATCTCATGTGAAGTATTTATTCAACAGTCATCATTCAGCACATATTTGTTAAGTCTGAACCAGTCTCTGTGCTAAAAACTGAAGATATTTGTCAACAAGACAGAGACCCTGCCTCTGACTCACAGCCTGGTGTACAGGCTACTGCACATTCAAGTCAAATAAAGGGAGAATTGTGCCAACATTGAGTTAAAAATAGAAGAAGCATGTTACCTAGGTTTTGGGGGTTAGTGGTTGTGGAGGGCTGCCAAGGGAGGTCTCCAAGGAGAAACTGTGTCTAACATATCACTTGCTAGCCAATATCACAGTTCCTTCATCACAGCATTCACCACTTCCAGAGGTGAAATCCACTGCACAGCCATAATTACTCTTATCCTTTTGCTCACTGTCAGTTCTGGATTACTGACTCTACAGAATTCCCTTCTCTCTCTTTTTCTCTCTTTCTTTCTGTCTCTCTGTCCCTCTCTCCTTTTCCCTTTCTCCTTCTATTTCAAACCAGAGACTTAAGGATAAAATACAAAACTGAGGTCTAGAAACTCAGTTTTATTAATGCTGACATACAACCACTTAAAGTAATGTAGTGCTTCAAATAACTCATAAAGTATAAGAAACATACTGAGTGAAAATAGAAAAGGTGGGAAGATCACATAACTAGATGGGTTGTTGGCTTTAAAAATTTATAATATACTAATATCCAATGGACATTACTTCAATTCTTAAGCTCCCCTCCCTCAAGGGAAAAAAAAACCCTGCCTATTTAAAGAACAATGGCATAAATAGAGGTAATTTTAGCAATTGGTCTGACATAATCCAGTTGGTTTATAACAATGTCTGAGCCTAATTCTTGGACTCTGCATTATTCTACTTAATGGTAAAACATATCACAAAGATAAACTGTTGTTCTGTAAATGTTATTGTAATTTTAGTTTGTACTTTCATTATTGAATCAGCATAACTTGCAACATTACTTTAAATAAAAGTGAATAGTACAGGTTTCTAAACTTGCTTCCTGACAGTTGTCTTTAAAAAAAAAATAATCTCAAGCAATATACATTTGGCCCATGCAAGGCTAGTACATCACTGAAATAATACTTGTGTGAACCATTTCTATGATTAAACGTCACCTACTCTTGTCCATTAATTGACTGTAATAGTAACAACTACCAGGAATCTCCTGTACACTAATCAAGTTTCTGGCTTATTCCAGGAGATATTTTTTAAATAATTATTTGATAGGAAAATGGAAGGTAAATCTTCATAGTAGATTGTTTTAAAGTCATAAATGTTTTCAAATAAATTATTCTCATTGTATCATACATATGGACCTTTTAGTCAGGCATAATTCAGTTTGCTTTATCTTCTGGATGAATAATTCTGTTTCCAGAAACTCATATGATTTCCACAAAATGGTATATTTAAAGAAACATTAAGGTCTAGAAATTATATAATTAAACAAGAGTAATGCTCTGAATCTATATGCATTATATATAATTATATGTTTAAAAGTTTGAAAATCTATAAGGCAAGAAACATCACACAGGTACATTGTAGAGACAGTGTGTCATATACCTATGCATTAAATAGTTAACCACTGTATTTCCAAGAAATAAGTTTTAAATGGACTCTTAGGCCTGGTTTGATTATTGAGAATCACAATCTGAACTTCATTGAAGAGCACTGAATTTTGGGACACTGACATCTAATCCAGATCATGGTTGGTTCTCCAAGTCCATCAGTTACAAGTATTTTAGGATATTTTACTCAATGAAGTATAGCAAATAAACCTATCAAACCCATAAGCCTATAAAACTCTTAGAAGAAAACACAGGGAAAAATCTTAACAACCTTGGATTTGGCAAGGAGATTCTTAGATATGACACCAAAATTATGAGGAACAAAAGGAAAATTAGATAAATGGGCTTTATTAAAATTAAAAACTATTCTGATTCAAGGGACACCATCAGAAAGCAAAAAGACAACTCACAGAATGGGAGAAAATATTTGCAAAATCATATATCTGATAAGGGAATATATTCATATAATTTAAAGAATTCTTACTGTGGTGATGGTTGCACATATACGCAAATATATTAAATATCACTGAATTGCACACTTTAAATGGGGGAACTGTATGATATGTGAATCATATCTCAATTAACCTGTTTTGAAAAGTTTAAAAATAATATTCATATGTTAACTGGCTACTGGAGTGAGATAGAGAGATTGACTGAACTATAGAAATGCTGAGGGGGGAAAAAAGCTTAAGAATTCCACTTTAAAAGACCATGGGAATTATTAATTAGGATAATGACAAGTAGAATTCCCCATAGCTGGCATTATTTACAAATTCAGACAACTTTTAATATATATTCCAAAATCAGTTTGATCTTCACTGCATGTTTTTCTTTTTGAATTTTATTTATTTATTTTTCATACAGCAGGTTCTTATTATTTATCTATTTTATACATATTAGTGTATACATGTCAATCCCAATCTCCCAGTTTATCACACCACAACCCCCACGCCCACCGCTTTTGCTCTCTGGTGTCCATATGTTGGTTCTCTACACCTGTGTCTTTATTTCTCCCTTGCAAACCGGTTCATCTATACCATTTTTCTAGATTCCACATATATGTGTTAATATACAATATTTGTTTTTCTCTTTCTGACTTACTTCACTCTGTAGGACAACTCTAGGTCCATCCACATCTCTACAAATGACCAAATTTTGTTCCTTTCTATGGCTGAGTAATATTACATTGTATACATATACCACATCTTCTTTATCCATTCATCTGTCAATGGGCATTTAGGTTGATTTCATGACCTGGCTATTGTATATAGTGATGCAATGAACATTATGGTACATGTGTCTTTCTGAATTATGGTTTTCTCTGGGTATATGCCAAGTAGTGGGATTGCTGGGTCATATGGTAATTTGTGACTGGTCTGTTCATGTTTTCTATTTCTCCCTGCTTCAGTCTTGGAAGGTTGTACCTTTCTAAGAATTTGTCCATTTCTTCCAGTTTGTCAATTTTATTGGCATAGAGTTCCCTGTAGTAGTCTCTTATGATGCTTTGTATTGCTGTGGTGTCCACTGTAACTTCTCCTTTTCATTTCTAATTTTATTAATTTGAGTCTTCTTCCTCTTTTCCTTGATAAGTCTGGCTAAAGGTTTATCAGTTTTGTTTATCTTCTCAAAAGAACCAGCTTTTAGCTTTATTGATCTTTGCTATTGCTTTCTTTGTTTCCATTTCATTTATTTCTGCTCTGATCTTTATGATTTCATTCC